>NC_049203.1:62336834-62636834 GCF_013347855.1 Anguilla anguilla | reverse complement strand
TGATCGCGATTTTTCCAACATCGTCTCGCATCGCATGCACGTCCAACGCCGTGCCACGTTCACTTCATTTGCATACTAGATGAGATTTGTGGCGCCACGTCTTCAGGCAGAGCCTGTTTAATCATGCATATTCTGGAGATGGCAGTTCATAATGTGCCATTAGACACGAGGGGAGATCGTTTCCATCGCATATATCTAGGTAACTTGATCGCAAAAAGTGATTATCCAGTATGATCTGATTGTAATTTGCACATGAATTTAAATTAGCCAGCATTCTAGTTGCAATATATCAAAACGTGCCAATGGGGAATGTTCCTGTCAGAGACATGAACATGATGCATGGGGCTCTTGTATGGCCACCTCAGTCTGCTGTCTTTGCCTGATGACACAGCCTTGCACTTGCAGGGTCGTTGATACATGGGGCTCTTGTATGGCCACCTCAGTCTGCTATCTTTGCCTGATGACATAGCCTTGCACTTGCAGGGTCATTGATACATGGGGCTCTTGTATGGCCACCTCAGTCTGCTGTCTTTGCCTGATGACATAGCCTTGCACTTGCAGGGTCTTTCATTGCATGTGTTGGACATAGGGTTGACCCGGTTTTTGACCGAAATTTCGGGTTTTCATATTATGTGTACGTGTCCGGTTTGTGATCCCAACCAGGCAATGTAATGTCCTGTCCAAATAACTGATGGGAGAAATAAATGGTAGTTTGTACTGAATTTGCATGTCAGTGACCCCCTGGTCCGATGTCAGTTCTGCAGGGGGTAACACCCCCCCCCCCCCCCCCCCCCCATCAGCTCCCAGCTTTGTTCGCGATTACGCTTCCAGCTGTGCATGTTGTCCAGGTGTGATTATATTCTAAATCTAGCAACCCAAATCTGGCAACCCTGCTTGGAGCAGAATAAATTTACCATAAAGTGACAGAGCTGTCAGTGCCCTGGGAAGCAGTCCTGTGACCAGAGCTCCCTGTGTGTGCTGATCCCCCCGCAGGTCAGCCTGCTGCCCCACTCGCTGGACTCCGAGGTGATGGAGAACGGGGAGAACTTCTCCGTGGGGGAGAGACAGCTGCTGTGTGTGGCCAGGGCCCTGCTTCGGCACTGCAAAGTAAGGAGACCCTCCTCTTCCTCCTCCTCCTCCTTCTCCTTCTCCTTCTTCACATGCACAAGCAAACAGCACCGGTGTCTGCTCTTCCACGGGCTAATATTTACACAGGGTGAAGAGGCATAACTACATTTTAATCACAGGATCATTTGTATGCGCTGCATGCTCCTCGTCTCTGAATAGACTGGGCTGTTCAAACAAATCAGACCGCTTTTGTGTCGCATATTGGTTAAGAATTTTGAACGCTTTTGAAATTATAGAAGAGACCGTGGTAACAATGCCACCGCATGGTCTGAATCTTGAATGGCCTGAAAATTCACTTAAATAAAGTCCTATAAAAAAATCCCCCATGGGCAGCTATAATTTGTTTGCGTGCAGCCTGGTTCTGTGTGTGAACGATGACGAGTGCGGTGATTAAAGAGTCTGGGCGAAAGTGCGAAAACGTATTTGACAGGTTGTTATGTTGCCGGGAGACATTTTGTCTGAGTGTGAGGTGTCTGTGATCACTCAGATCCTGCTGCTCGATGAAGCGACGGCGGCTATCGACACGGAGACGGACCGGCTCATTCAGGAGACCATCCGTCTGTCTTTCACCGGCTGCACCACCCTGATCATCGCCCATCGCCTGAACACCGTGCTCAGCTGCAACCGGGTCATGGTCCTGGACCAAGGAGAGGTACGTCTCAACGTCTGTGTGACTGACTGTGTCGAATTGCTTTCAGTTATAAAGGGAAGAATGTTCAGGGGATAGTTCAGCAGGTGGCATCGAACAGAAAACGGTGCTCATGAATCTTGCTTCAGTATTAACTTTCTTTATGGTCCTGTGTCTTGACTCAATCTGCTTATAGATTGTGGAGTTTGACGCCCCCTCCGCCCTGCTGGCCAATGAGAACTCCCGATTCCACGCCATGGTAGCGGCGGCGGAATTGCTGAAGGTCAACAGCAAAGACCTCAGCTGAAGACCGGAGCCGATGAGTCACAGTCACCCATGTGCCACGCCCCCACATCGCCGCGGACCAATGGCAGAAGGCTGCGGTGCTTGCTGGTGGATCTGGCATTACGTTTTTTTTTTTTATTTGCGATGTGAAGATACAGTTAAATGCTGCTAATTGTTTAGGCGTTCGCTCAAGAGCGTGATGATCACCAGTAAACCGGTGACTGCATTCCAAGAGACCCGTCAGGAACTTGGAGCCCGTGTAAAAGCCATCGAGCTCTCCCACTGGCCCTAGCTGCTGTGTTGCTGGAGCCCCTCTGCAGGAGGAGGCCTGAGGTGCAGGCCTTCAAGTGTTCATGAGGCAGTGCAATTACTGAGATTTTTCCAGAGAGTCGCAGAAGTACCGAATTGGCAGGAAATTCCTGTTCCTTCAAACTCTGGAAAGCTTGTGATGATACATAGACTCCCCATGGAGTCTGTTTTGTGCAATTTGTTTATTTAACCTATGATCATAGGGGGATTTTTCCCACACTTTATTGGTGGAACCGTAACATTTTTGTGGAATTATAACTTTTCTTTTCCTCGCTGATTAAACAAATCAGTTCCATCACTGTCTGGAGAATGTTAGACTTGAGAAGGCCAGTAAATATTCATTGAAGTTTTGTTGAATGTAAATAGACAGAGACCAAAGACTTAAAATAAACCAGCCAAAGGATGAACTTTGATGTAAACACCAATGATGCTGTTCTACTCAAGTCAAGCACTTTCACTTCACATGTGTGTGAACTTATAAGGTATCGCCTACGCACTGCAAAAGCCAATTCTTTGACACCCTCAAAAATGTCATTTGTGGTAAATGTACGAAGAGGGCTCTCAAAGTTCATGGTACAATAATATTATTTTAAATGTAATTCGTCTTCACGTGTCTGTATGGCTGAAATTCTATTTCATCATTCTCGTAAAAATTCTGATCTTTAGTCGAACATGTATATGCCTTATAAATGAGGAGAGTATTTTTTGCTGCAGTGACCTATATTGCATGCTATTTATATGGGTTGAATCAATCGTATTTGGGAATTCTATCTGTAGAGTCTATATTTGGCAAAACTCCAGGGTGCTCTTTCCCTAACAGCATATACTTGATGAGTTCCTCAGTTGTGTCCAAACCATGCGTAATTCAGTCCTTGCTTCTCTTGATTGGAAATCAGGACTTGACTTCTCGCTCTCTGTAACACTAGTGAATTCCAGAGCCTATGCCATGGTGAACCAGGTTATCCATAAATGCTGTGTGTAAGCCAGTGTAAACCCTGGTAGAATCACAAGCTGACACTATTGAGGGATGGCAGGTGTTATTTTATCAGTTTGAGCAAAGGCTTGTTAGGTCTAGGTTGAGACTCAAAGATGTGACATCTGTAGCCATTTTTTTTAATTTTTTTTTTTTAGAAATGTTTATTTATTTGCACTTCACAAAATGATTATGCATTTTATAGCCTTAGTTCAAGACCTGCACAATTCAATGTAGCTCAATGGTTCAAACTTGATCCTGAAAGACTATGTATCATTTTTTCTATGCAATCCATTTTCAGGGACATACTTTGCAGACAGTAAAATTGTGGTTCTCTGTAAATGATGAATAGAGCAAAGCTGGAATTATTCACCAATTGAAAGTCCTTGCATGAAACCTGACATGCAAATTCAGCCTTAATCGCAACTAAACAACATGGACAGCAATACACTTAGCTAGTGTGTGTGTGTGTGTGCGTGCATGCGTTTGTGTGTGTGTGGCTGGGTCTGTGTGTATTCTTTTGTTCTACACAGATCTGTCCCAGAGATGGCCTTGTTGAAAGATGTGGGGGTGTTGTTTCACAGTTATTTTATGAAAGCCTTTGTTTCATGGGCTTAAATGTGTTCATATCAATAAAAGTTTTATACATAATATGTCTGGATTTGATCTGCCAACTGACTTTGTGTTAATTAATACATATTTTATCTCAGCAGTAACACCCAGATTTACAAGTATAATATATTTGATTAACTAAAGCTTGTACACATTTAGTAACAACAGTCATTTACATTAAATCCTCACCACCAAGCTTGGCTGATGAATAAGGACTCCCAGAGCAATTAAGGTGCTAATTAAAATGTTGTTTCCTGCAATTGCAAAGCTTGAAATTCAAACAGGACTTTAGTGTGGAGTCAATCTACCTGCTGCTTTGGAAAGAGTGCCCTCTGGTGGAAAGAGAACAGTTGAAACAAGAATCTAGCCAATTCTCCCAGCAGGTTTTGGGGGAAGAAAACAAACGGTCTTGATATTTGAATACATTTTGACACTAAAATACAGATGATTGTTACAAAAAAATGTGACCAAAGGTTTAAAAAAATAAAAATAAAATGGCTCCAGTTCAAAGATATATTTAGATTTTTGAAAAATATTTAAATGGATATATTTGCAGTTATATAAAAAGTAACACCGCATGGTGACATAGCAATCCACTTAATGTCTTAAAGTCTTATTTAAATGCTAGAATTTTTCATGCAGGCCCATGTGAAAAAATTTATGAGAGGATGCTAGAACTTCATATATAAAGGCTACACATTTTACCACACTTTTATGTGTCAATGCAATTGTTTTCCATTTATCAACACACTGCACTCCGCATTCAGGCTCATGTTGGGCATTTTAAAAACATTTCTGATGGGCGACCTTTAGATTACATTTTTCAAACATTTTCTTTTGCATGTACTGATTTTAATGTGAAATAAAGAGACTGATATCTTTATATTTGTACACAATAGCAGATTACTCACAAAACATTGCCATTATCAGATAAAAATATTTCTTTTTTATTACACTCATATCTTACATTTTTCTTGACTATTCACTATTCTGTAATTTCCTGTCCACTTCAAAATGCTCAGGTCGTGCAGAAATTTCTAGTTCAGCCCTCGATTAAAACACGCCTCAATCAGACATAGGAAATATCTGTAATACTTACGTGTTTCAGACATTTCATATCTGAACAGAAAATACATTCTGTTTATTGTGTTTGCTTTAATAAATTTAAATTAGGCATAGCACAAACAATTGTTTGTGCTATGAAAACATGGTGCAAGGTAGTATTATGTTTCTTGATATTTGTTTACATTTACTTTTTTGTGTGATGTTGCACCAGTTAAGCCCAGATTTATCTGATTACTTTTATTGTTAGACCCAGCTGAACAACTGACATGGGGTATATCAGTCAGTTTATGGCTTCAAATCCGTCTGTGCTTCTATTTATTTTATAATTCAAATGAAACATGCGATGCAATACGTATAAAACTTCATCAATATGTTTGTTCGTCAACCTCACGTTATGTGAAAATTATGACGCACGCATGCACCTGCATATAGATATGAGGTTTCATACTTGAAATTAGATTTTTGTCTATAATGTATCGACATACATAACTTTTTTTTAAAAATTTAAAAGACAATCGTGCATTTAAAGGCAAGTAATTCATTCATAATTACTAGCAAGTAATTCATTTTTTTAATTGTTCGGCAAATTTTATATTTCGGTCATTTCAGTATGCCAACGTCTTCCAGAATATTTATGATTGAATTAATTTACTAATTTCATCATGCTATAACAAATTATCTTTAAAAAAAAAAAAAAGAGAGAAATATTAAAAAACAATTTTTGTGAGTGTTTCCCGAGTGTTGCTGTCTGAATGTTAACTACAGTACCTATCTATGATTTTGTTACCTGAAAGTATCTCAGCTAACAGTCGAGCCAGACAGTCGCCTCCGTACACGAAATTCAAAAGAAACGGTGTTAAGTAGGGTGGTATTCCTTGAATATTCTGTTAGTTAAAAGATATAAGATTATACATGTTTTCGATTCATGGTGTCTTCATGTTGATGATTATATTCTTAATTTTCAAGGAAAAGTCGGAACTTTTTATTTATTTACAATTTAAATTATAACCGGAACTTTAAATTTTACAATCGGAAGTAAAATATATAAATATATCTCCATTATAGGTTTCTGTCTTTTCGGAATACTTTTGCGTCCTACTGCCTTCCGGCTTCCGAGTCTCGAGCGGAAAGGGGAAAGCCTTTGCTGTGATGCCGCTGGGATGATGGCTGCTTTCGGGATCCTGAGTTACGAACACCGGCCACTGAAGCGGCCGAGACTCGGCCCTCCCGACGTTTATCCACAAGACCCCAAACAAAAAGAGGTGAGAAAATTTCAGATCGACAGTAAGCAACCAGCAACTTTTCTAGAAACATCTGTTTTTAAGTATAAGCTGCTAGTAAATTGGGTCTTAACGGGTAGTCCGAGGATGCATTCCAGGCCTAGCTAACTGGCTAGTAGCAAGCTGGCTTACTGCTAGCAAGTGCTCTATGGGGACGCTAACGTTAGCTGGCTTGATAGTTAGCAAACAATAACAATGAATGCACAGTTAACGTTATCTGGCTAGCTGCAAAACATTTTTGACTCGTAAAATCATTATCTAATTTAAAGGCTTTTCCAACCGCAAGCAAATACTGAAACAAATATACACATTTTATTATTTACCTTATTTTGTAGCTAACCGTTAATCTGTACTCAGGCAGCTTTTAAAAATATTTAATAAAAAAAAAATCAATTTGGGTAACTGGAGCTTCATAGCCGGTTGTACAGTTACAGTACAGCATTTTTGAGCCATCGCTAGCCAGATTGCTACGAACTGGCTACACCATAAGAAGAACTTATACAATTGCTGGCTAGTGATACATATTTTCATTGTTTCATATGTTTTGATTCCGTGCTAGCCAGCTGCATCACCGCCAACAAGGCAAAAAGTATCTGACTACGTTGTTGGCTGACGTTAGTTATTCATTTATATGTTAATCGTGCAAATTAGGCGACTGTTTATAGCTAAATCGCTAAGATTATATCGATTTATAGCGCTATAGTTAGTTCCCAGCCCTCTTTAATAGGATGATTCGTTTGACATTTAAATCTTGCTAGCAACAAGCTAGCAGTACTCATATGTCGAACAGTTACTCCGTTGACAAGCTAGCGATAATTGGAGACTGAATCATTATGTAGGCCGGCGCTATAATATGTTATAATAAAACTAGCTAGTTGTGTTTTTATGCGCTCTTGGGTAACGTTAACTCATGTTAAGTAGCTTCCATGATAAACGTTTTGCGTACTGTTGTGCAAACAAGTGTCTCTATTAAGATATTGGTAATGAATGGTTAGCTAGCGAATGCTAGGTAACATTGGTGTAACGTTAGATCATGCCTGCTAGCTGTATCGCCACTTTCAGTGTTAGCATTAGGTTTTTAACTGGTGTCTTTTCGGGCATATTTATATCTAATGCAGGATGTAGGACGTTGTAATTAACCAGTCCCAAAACAGAGCACATAACATTCGTCAGTCAGATATCCAGCGTGTTTTTGCTCGTTATTTAACATAACTAGTTGTTTAAGATGCAATAATTTGAGTATTTATACATATTTCTCAACAATATTCATATTGACGTTTCCTTCTGACATCCAAAGCACCTTCAGTGATCGCTGTAAGATGGAATTGATCCCAACTAGTTTGCGAGAATCACGTCATTGCCGTTTCACTTGCTGATTCAATTTACTGTCAAATGCGCCGTTGTGCTCGAGAGACTATGTTTATCTCTTTTGCAGGATGAATTGACTGCTTTGAATGTAAAGCAGGGATTCAATAACCAGCCAGCAGTTTCTGGAGATGAACATGGCAGTGCCAAGAATGTCAACTTCAACCCGTCAAAGGTATATAAAAAAAAAATTTAAAAAAACTGTATAAATGATGTCAACAGACGTGCCTTTTTAAGCCGTAGTTGATCCATTGACCTCCTGTGCCTCTCATGCAAAGTACCTGTTGCTTACAGACATTGTTGATCCCTCGCTTTCACAGATCAGTTCCAACTTCAGCAGCATCATTGCAGAGAAGCTACGATGCAACACCTTTCCTGATACGGGGAAGCGTAAGCCGCAGGTGAACCAGAAGGACAATTTTTGGCTGGTCACCGCACGGTCTCAGAGCTCCATAAATAACTGGTTCACCGACCTGGCTGGAACCAAGCCTCTCACCCAGCTGGCTAAGAAGGTATTGGCTATATTGCTGGAGTCATAATTGCATTATGCTTTTACAAAAAGATTTATTCATTTGTTTTAAAATGGCCATGCTGCACTGATATTCTTTTCATCTTAAATGGTCTCTTTTATGTATAGCATACTGTGGATTATGTTTGAATCAGCCTGGTTATATGTCTGCTTTGATTTCACTAATTGTAGGGCCACGTGTTGTGATCTAGTGCTCAAGTTATGTGCCATGGGCCATTATTTTGTGGTATCGTTTATGCATGCAGTCACAGTACACTTAAGCGTGTGCTCCTGCTCCATAGCAATCTCTAATGTGAGTGTGTGTGCTTGTTTGTTTTTCCCTGTGGGCCAGGTTCCCATCTTCAGTAAAAAGGAAGAGGTGTTTGGCTACTTGGCCAAGTACACAGTTCCAGTCATGCGCTCCGCCTGGATGATAAAAATGACCTGTGCGTACTATGCAGCAATAACCGAGACCAAAGTGAAGAAACGGCACGTCATCGACCCCTGCATAGGTCAGCCCACACTCTTTAATTCTGAGTGACTTTTCAGTTTTATTATGAGTGCATGTACATTCATTGAGTGGGCTTTGCACTATGGCTGGGCCTGCTGTGTGGGGCTGAGTGGTTACTGTGTGGGACTGAGTTGTCCCTGTGTGGGGCTGAGTGGTCCCTGTGTGGGGCTGTGTGGTCCCTGTGTGGGGATGAGTGGGCCCTGTGTGGGGCTGAGTGGTCGCTGTGTGGGGCTGAGTGGGCCCTGTGTGGGGCTGAGTGGTCCCTTTGTGGGCATGAGTGGTCCCTTTGTGGGCATGAGTGGTCCCTTTGTGGGCATGAGTGGGCCCTGTGTGGGACTGCGCGGTCGCTGCCTGAGACTGTGCGCATCGCTGTGCGTGGCTGTGTGGTCACTGTGTGCGGCCACGTGGTCGCTGTGTGGAACCGCACTGTTGCTGTGTGCGGCCGCCCGGTCGCAGTGCAGTGAGTTGGTCACGACTCTTGTTTCTCCTCGGCAGAGTGGACTCAGATCATCACTAAGTACCTGTGGGAGCAGCTGCAGAAGGTGGCCGAGTTCTACCGGCAGTCCCCCAGCCAGGGCTGCGCCTCGCCCCTGCCGGCCACGCCCGCCGAGGTGGAGACCGCCCTGAGGCAGTGGGAATACAACGAGAAGCTGGCCATGTTCATGTTCCAGGTCAGCTGCCCTTTCTCTCCGCTATTATTTTCGCCCGAGGCATGTTCGGGCTGCGTTTCGCTGCTGAGATCAGATGCGGCACATCGGAAAGAAAGAAGGAAAGAGAAAAATGAAAATGTGAGGTTTGAAACTTGCGTCTTAGACCAGCTGTGTTTCAGTGGGCAGTGTCGACAGAAGGGGAAAAACGTCTTTCTTGATCAGAGGCAGTGTTTCGGGGCGAACCGTGTGACCACAGCTTTGAAATGCACCCTTTGCCATCCTGTCCCCTTTAACTCGACAGCTTGTGTTTGCGTTATGCCGGTGACGCAACGGCTTGCTCTGGCACAGACGCCTTCTCGTCTGCTGGTTTTCAGCACAACAGCGCTGTTTGGGAGAGACTGCTGGTAATGAGCTGTGGAGGTTTCTGCCTCCTCCCCCACTGTGATGTGTAATGAAAGGGAAACGGATTGAAAGGCATCCAGTTACCAAGTCTTTTGACCAGGTTTTTTTGTTTTGTATTTTTTACCTTGTTTCTGCTGCACAGCAGTGCGGTATCACCAGCAGCAGTGAAAGATAGGGTGATAGGAAGATACGTGTATTAGCACGGTAAACACATGCACAAGGGTTAGCCTAATTGTTCTGCTAGCCTGGTGATTTCTTGTTCTGTTTAGTCTGCGCTATCATGTTGTATATGTTTGACATCCTGTGTATTTTCTATTCCAGTTCATCGCAGATTAGTCAGTCCGCTAAACAAAACATTTTTGGGCCACTGTATTTGGCTGGCTATTTTTAGATGCAGGGCAGCTAAATGATTTATTTTGGAAGTTATTAAGATTGCTAGTACCATTTTACCAGTTATTCTTCAGGTACTTATTGTTTGTTATGCAGTTAAAATTATTTGCACAGTTGTTTGACAGTGTTACTGCAACCTTTTCTGCTAACGTTAATGTTAATGGCTGATGAAGTTGACAGAATACCTGTAGCTTTTTAGTGTGTTGTTTGCAGTAGAATTGCATAGGTTCTGAGATGGACGCAGCTTCTTTTGAACTGATTGGCTGAAGCTGAGGAGATACTCCTGGGGTAATGTGTGTGCATGCGCTGATATGCTTCAGGTTGACTGCTTGCCTGGGTCAGCACGCTGTAAATGTCAATGGTGCTGACCTGCTTCAGTCAGCCTGCTTCTCTTTTGTCCACTTGCATGGCCTGAAGTCATGCTCCTAATGTTCACTGTCAGAGTGAGGTAATGGTCTGCTCTCTCCATGTAGGACGGCATGCTGGACAGGCACGAGTTCCTGACCTGGGTGCTGGAGTGCTTCGAGAAGATCAGGCCCGGCGAGGATGAGTTACTGAAGCTGCTGCTCCCTCTTCTGCTGCAGGTAGAGTGTCCAGACCCTGGAGGAGTCTGGGATTTGCACATGTCCTCCTGCTCTGTTTACTCTCACATGGCTGCTTCCATGAGTAATGTACACTTTGTGAAGAAGCCACGCTCTGATTTAAAATGGCTGAAAGTTTTGGTTGGGTTTTCCATAGGCTTCTGCACCTGGGACAGAGAAACCTTTGGATGTTTAACGCGAATGACTAAGTCACCACTCTTAGTTCAGGCGCAGTATGATACATCTGTTTTCTGTGGTTGTAATCTATTCCAAATATGGCTTGATTTGTTTTAAGTCAAGCTGTAATTCAGACTTATTTTGCATTTTGTTGTGGCCAGTAAAACCAGTCTTCTGATGTGGCACTGTGGTAACATTCCCAGCATGCATTTCACCCCCGTCTCATAGGCATCATAGAAAATGACTCTGGGATTAACTGTGGGTGCGTGTGGCAAGAGAAGCGTAGAAATGGCTGAGGGCGTTCTCTGCAAATGAAATGTTGAAGACGGGAACGTCGCAATCACTTGCTAAATTTCTTGATTGACAGAGGATATATGCCTACTCGTGTATAGATGGTTAATTCTTAAATTGTAGAGATAATGACGAGCATCAGAGAATGTGAATCCTGATGAATGTGTACTTTTGGTGTAACACACAAGTGTGGTTCTTCTTGCCAATGTCTTCACATGCTGTTTGTCAGAATCTTAGGAGCTCTCTTTTGTTTGTTTTGCAGAGCACTGTATGTGTCATGCTCTGGCTATCTTCTGCAGTGTAAAAACCTTCTGAATGTTTTTGTATGAATTATTCCTTCAAGGCACGACTCCCCTCCCACGCTCGTGTGCTCTTTATAGCAGCTTTGATTGAGCCCTGTGTTAGAGGCTACTGTTCACATCGTGAGTGAACGCCAAGAGGTGGAAAATCCTGGGGTCAGAAAGTCCTGCCATGTGTTTCTTTCACCCATGAACTCAGCAAGCTGATTTCACTAATTAGCTCCACCTCCTGAAGAATTGCACTAATTAGCTAATCCCGGTTATTCAAACAAAATACTGGGAACGACTTTTACTTTCTGGACCTGGACTTTCCACCTCTGATGAGCGCCCCTCCCCGCTCTGTGTGTGTTCTCCAGTACTCTGGCGAGTTTGTGCAGTCTGCCTACCTGTCCAGACGGCTGGCCTACTTCTGCACGCGCCGGCTCAACTTGCTGCTAACGGACGGGAGCGGGGGGGCTGGCACGGGGGGTCACCAGCCCCACGGCATTTCGGCGCAGCCGGGCAACGCTCTGCCTCCGACGCCAACCTCCCAGCCAGCAGGGGGCAGTCAACCCCAGACGCCCTTCACAGACTTCTACATCTGCCCCCAGCACCGACCGCTGGTGTTTGGGCTCAGCTGCATGCTGCAGGTACGGCACGCCCGTCTTTCTTATGACTCTCTCCTATTGGATCACGCTCCTAGTTATCGCCCCTCTGAGGGGGTTAGCTTTGTGTCTGTGTTACAGTAATACGGTAATGCTGTGTTAGTTCTTAGAGGTGTTTGTAGAACTAAATTGTGCTGGGTCTGCAGTATCTAGTCCTTTACACACATACAGCGTTACCTGGAAGTGTTCCGGAACTTTCCTGCTAAGGGCCTGTGCGATTGAGAGCTGGAGTCCGCATTCCTGCTCCGGGCATTTGCCATAGTTATACAAAGATCCTTTAGGTAGACCTTAGAAATTTGACAGGATGTTGACTGTTTAGACTCTTTTTTTTGTCAGTAGTAAACTTGTTGGCGAACTTTAGCCAGTTTCCCTAACCCTTTCAAGCTTGTTCCCACAACAGATAGCCTACTAGCATCATCATTAGTGAATGCTGTCAACCCAATGAAATATTATGTGAACAAGTAGCGCCACTGGATTTCTGGAACAGTTAGTATGCAATGTTCTGTTTTCTTTATGTGAAAGCAGCTTCGGAGGGTACTCTAAAGTTCTCAACTCAGGTCCGCTGTGATGCTTTATACACACTTATAAAGTGCTAATGTTGAGCGAATGCACCCTGTACCCTTGCAGAGCATCGTGCTGTGCTGTCCCAGTGCCCTGGTTTGGCACTACTCGCTCACAGACAGCAGGAACAAAACGGGCTCCCCGCTGGACTTGCTGCCCATCGCCCCGTCCAACCTGCCCATGCCCGGGGGCAACGGCACCTTCACCCAGCAGGTGGGCTCCCGTTAGCACGTTAGCGCTAGCACGTTAGCCGTGTGCTATCTCACGACGCGGGTCTTTTTGAAGTTGTGGCGGCGTGCCGATTGGCACATTGACTGTGTGGTGACCTGCTGTCGTTTCAGGTGCGCACTAAGGTGAGGGAGATCGAGGAGCAGATTAAGGAGAGGGGCCAGGCCGTGGAGTTCAGGTGGTCTTTCGACAAATGCCAGGAAACCACAGCCGGTACGTGTGCGTGGGCCTAAACTAATTTCATTTTTTTGCTAAGGAACTATGGTAATTATTTATTGAAGCTTCAAATCTAGGCCCCTTTATAGTAATTCTTCACCAAGCGCTTGGTTAGGTATTTATGGGTGTTTTAAATAGTTCCCCGGATTTCCCAGGAAAACACATGTTCACGATTATGTAAGAATTGGGAATCGCCTTTAATATCAGCCAAGTTCCCTGGCTTAATTGCACATGATTATTTCATTAGTTCATTTGAAAGCACTGCAGCAAAGCCTTTGAGTGTAAGTCTGCCTATACAGTTCTGCGTTCTCTGTTTATATCCAGAAATATCAAGATGTCAAATTATGAAATGATGTTCAGAGTAGATGTTGTGGCATGTGCATGGCTGTGTATTTTCTGAGTTTTACCTCACCCAAGTGATGTCAATATACAGGTCAATGTATGACTATATTAGTTCATTTTGCAATGATTTTTCAGTGTAACCACTAAGTGCTCATCTGTCTAGACACAGCTATTATTAATAGCCCCTCCCCCTCTGTGTGACCAGGCTTCACGATAGGGCGGGTCCTGCACACCCTGGAGGTGCTGGACAACCACAGCTTTGAGAAGTCCGACTTCAGCAACTCCCTGGACTCCCTCTACAACCGAATATTCGGGTCGGGACAGAGCAAGGATGGGCACGAGGTGGGCTCCCCCAGCACCCCTCCCTCCCCTGTCACGCACTGAACCTTTTATTTTACAATGGCTCTCGTTGAAAACATCCGGTCTTTGAGAGTTACTAGGCCAAGTTCAATCTTCTAGGCTTGTAGAAATCGGGATTTGAAATTTACCGAAGGGTAAAATAGGCGAGAATTTAGCAACGGATTTCATTTCATTTTGAATACTCCTGCAAGACATTTTGTCTGGCTAGAAAGGATTAGGGTGAGGAATTGTATGGTGAGGCTCAAATTATGTGGGATATGTACTGAGCCTTTTCCATACCGAGCTCATAGAGCCTTACCAGTATAAAGCAATGACGTAGACTCCCGGGATGGTGGTGCGCACCGCTGAAGAGCGGAAATGCTGACGGTGGGCGTGTGTTTCCGCGGTCGCTTAGATGACTCCGGATGACGACGCCGTGGTAACGCTGCTGTGCGAGTGGGCGGTGTGCTGTAAGAGGTCGGGCCGGCACAGGGCCATGGTGGTGGCCAAGCTGCTGGAGAAGAGGCAGGCGGAGATCGAAGCCGAGGTGAGTCACGTCTCTGCCCCACCTCCCCCTCCCCCCCCGCCGCCCCCCCGGCCGGAGGTGGCCGTCCGTGCCATTCCGAGCGCGGCCGTGCGTCATCCTGTCCCTTTCCGAAGGGGAGCGGGCGGACGCACAGACGCCTGATCGCACAGATGTGCCGAATGACCGCGGGCAGACGACACGGCTGACAGTTTACCCCCCCACCCCCCCGCTTCGCCATGAGTCACTTGAAGCTGGGAAAGGATGGGTTTTGGGAGTATGGTGTAAGGCTAACATGTCTGTCTGTCTGTCTGTCTCTCTCTCTCTCTCTCTGTCTGTTCTTCCGTCTGTCTCTCTGTCCGTCCGTCCTCTCAGCGGTGCGGGGAATCGGAGGTGGTGGACGAGAAGGGGTCGGTGTCCTCGGGTTCCCTCTCGGCCGCTACCCTGCCCGTCTTCCAGGACGTCCTGCTGCAGTTCCTGGACACGCAGGCCCCCACTCTCAGTGCGTACTGCTTCTGCCGTTACACGCTTTCACTCGCACGTGTCTTACATGTCTGTGGCGGGGTGGTTTCTGTGGGAACTCCCTGCATTAATAAAGCTTATAAAATGTCATGTAAATGTCATTTTATGATCATCATTGTCAGTTGTTTCAATTTATCTGTATAGTACATATATAAAATGATATTATTACAAAAGGCAAAGCTCTGACAATGTGATACTAATTGTAATTTCTAATAAATAATTATTTATTGCTAGTTTGGATTTCCTCTTCTGTTATGAAAATACGTTGTAACACACATTCTTAAGCCTGATGTTTCCCAACCAGTGTGCCTTGTGAAAAATTTCAAATGAATAAAAAAGTAATGGCTTGCTTAATTTGGAGGAATAGCAGTTGTATTACAGGGCTTGTTGTGTAACCGTTGGCCTAATTTGGAGGTAAAGCAGGTGTACTGCAGGGCTTGCTTTGTGACCGTTGGCCTAATTTGGAGGAATAGCAGTTGTATTACAGGGCTTGCTTTGTGACCGTTGGCCTAATTTGGAGGTAAAGCAGTTGTACTACAGGGCTTGTTGTGTGACCGTTGGCCTAATTTGGAGGTAAAGCAGGTGTACTGCAGGGCTTGTTGTGTGACCGTTGGCCTCTGTCTTCAGCCGAGCCCGGGAACGAGAGCGAGCGCGTGGAGTTCTCCAACCTGGTGCTCCTCTTCTGCGAGCTCATCCGGCACGACGTCTTCTCGCACAACATCTACATGTGCACGCTCATCTCCCGCGGCGACCTGGCCTCCGACGCCCACCTGCCCCGCCCCCGCTCGCCCAGCGACGAGCCGGCGGACGAATCGGAGCGCAAGGACCAGGAGGTGGGGAGCGGCGTCAAGATGGAGGTGCGTGATACGTTGAGCTCTCACTTTCTGTCGGACCTTGCTTTAAAATAAGATCTGTCAAATTTGGTTGTTTGATACAATTTTCTTTTCTCTCTTCCCAACAGGACACTGGTCTGTCAGAGTCAATGGAGATCGATCACAATTCAAGCGCTAATTTTGATGAGGTAAAGGAATGTTGTGCCTCTCTTAAATTCAGTAAAAACCCTGCATTTTTAGCCATATCAAACTGTTGAAACCAAATATCGGTCCAGTGAAACTGACCGGATGGGGTTTTCAAATTTTTATGAAGTAATGAAAAGATTTTATTTGGAGTTGGAATTTTCAGTGCTGAAAAAAGCTGTTTTCCCTTCCTAATCCTGCAGATGTTTTCCTCTCCGGAGAAACCGGCCCCAGAGCAGGATGGGAAAAACAGTGTGAAGGAAAAGGGTCTGGACTCTGGCTACCCCCCTGTGTATGAACACCCCCGTCACATCCAGTACGCCACACACTTCCCCATCCCCCAGGTGAGCCCTGAGCGTTCTCACTGCTTTAGTACACTGGGGTGGGAACCCCAAAATGAGGCGTTTGACATTAACTGTTAGTAGTCATATTTCTTTGCTCTGCAGAGCAAAATGTTTGGGTAGTCTCAAATGAGTCAGTGTTTGACAGCTTGTTGTGGCCTCACTGCTGTTATTCCTGTTGCTGTCAGGCAGCATTGGCTGTAGTATGTGGCTGTAGTGTAGCATGTTCTTGTAACATGGCTGAAGTATGTGGCTATTGTGTAGTATGTAGCTGTAGTATGTGACTATAGTGTAGTTTGTGGTTGTAATGTGTTTTGGCAGTGTTGTGTATGGTCATGGTGTATTATGTGGCTGCAGTGAATCTGCCTGGCCAGCAGGGGTCAGTGTAGCGGTAACGCAAGCTCTCGTCCCCAGGAGGAGAGCGCCAGTCACGAGTGTAACCAGCGGCTGGTGGTCCTGTACGGCGTGGGGAAGCAGCGGGACGAGGCTCGGCACACCATCAAGAGAATCACCAAAGACATCCTGAAAGTTCTGAACCGCAAGAGCACAGCCGAAACTGGTAAGGGAGTCCTGAAACTGAAGCTAGCTAGAAACTAAAGAAAGGTCTTTCTTCTGCCGCTTCCATACGATGAGTAAGGGCCCCTAGTAACTTTCAGAACCGTTAAAGTAATTTTTTTAAGAAAAAGCCTCGGTTTTTGGGAACAGTGGTAGTGATGTTGAACCGTGAAGAACTGCTGAGCTGTCTTGTTGGTGCGCGTGTGCTGAAATGGCTCGCTGTGACGTTTTCGTTTAATCCTGTACGCCTCCTTCATGCGCTCCCTTGCACCAGGGGGAGAGGAAGGCCAGAAGAGGAAGAGGAGTAAACCGGAGGCCTTTCCTACTGCCGAAGACATTTTCTCCAAATTCCAGCACCTCTCTCACTTTGACCAGCACCAGGTCACCTCTCAGGTCAGACACACACACACACACACACATATACATGCATACGCACAAATAGCGTTTCATACTGATTTCAGTTTGCTTTAAAACCAAGTGCTATTTGCAGATTGTCACAGGATTTATTTCACTTGACTATTATTCTAAACAAAATTGTTAATCACTATTGTCTGAAAGGTTGCTTAATGGATTTTTCCTAACAGGTGTCCAGGAACGTTCTGGAACAAATCACCAGCTTTGCCTTAGGGATGTCCTACCACCTGCCCCTGGTTCAACACATCCAGTTTATCTTTGACCTCATGGAGTACTCTCTCAACATCAGCGGCCTCATCGACTTCGCCATTCAGGTGCCAAGCGTCGTTCGTGTGTGTGCGTGTGCGTGTGCGTGTGCGTGTGCGTGTGCGTGTGCGTGTGCGTGTGCGTGTGCGTGTGCGTGTGCGTGCGCGTACGTGTGTGTGTACGTGTGTGTGCGCGCGGTTGTGTGTGTGCGCGCGTGCGTGCGTGCGTGCGTGTGTGCTCTGTCTGTCAGTATGTGTGCTCTAGCTTCATACTGGCTCCTGCTCGTGTTCTTTGCAGACTTGCCTGTTACACGTGTTTCAGGCTGAGACAGATTGTTCTGTGTGGGAGTGTGTGTATGCTCACTGCTGCGTGCGCGCGCTTGTTTGCCAATGTGTCCTCCGTACTTGTGTGTGCTCATCTCTCTTCTGCCTGTTTGTGTGTGTGTGTGTGTGTATGGGTCCGTGTGCGTGTGTGTGTGTATGGGTCCGTGTGCGTGTGTGTGCGTGTTTGTGTGTGTGTGTATCTGTCCGCGTGTGTTTGCACACACGTCTTCCTCTGCAGCTGCTGAACGAGCTGAGCCTGGTGGAGGCGGAGCTTCTGTTGAAGTCCTCCAGCCTGGTGGGCAGCTATACCACGGGGCTGTGCCTGTGTATCGTGGCCGTGCTGAGGCGGTACCACTCCTGCCTCATCCTCAACCCCGACCAGACGGCTCAGGTGTTCGACGGGTACGCCTCACCCCTACCCAACACAGCACACCAAAAACTGCAGCTGTCACCGTACAGTGCAATATATACGTGTCAAGTGCCAGTCTGTATTTATGCATGTAGATTACTAATAATGCAGTTTTTCTGTGGTCTAACCCACTGTGTTCAGTGTTGATGAGTGAATACGTGGTTTTGTGTAAAGGCTAGCTCACTGTGTTTAGTGCTGATGATTGAATCCATCCATAGTGCTGAGTAAAGGTTACTGTGTTGTGTGCTGCTGAGTGAATCCGCGGTGTTGAGTGTTCAGTGAAGGCGCTGTGTTCAGTGCTGATGAGAGCAGTGTTGAGTGAAGGCGTGTGCGGCGTACGCTTTCCCTCCCTCAGGCTGCGCATCGTGGTGAAATCGGGGGTGAACCCCGCGGACTGCTCCTCCGCCGAGCGTTGCATCCTGGCCTACCTGTACGACCTGTACACCTCCTGCAGCCACCTCAAGAGCAAGTTCGGGGAGATCTTCAGGTAAAGCGCTAAACTGAGCGCTTCTCAGAAGAGCTGCTGTGCCAGCCCCCTATCCTGATCAAAATCATCCGTCTGCTGATTGGCTACACAATCCCTGGGGTTCCCCACTATTCCTCACTATTTCCCTAGGTTGTGGCTGCAAATAAGAACAGATGGCCTACCTGGTTGAATAAAATGAATAAAAATGATAATGGGCCACTGCAATTGTGGTCGCATTTAAAATATTTATTTATTTATTTAAGTTATTCTTTAGCAATGGAGTTCTGTTGAGATTCAGGTATGTGCATGTAACATGTTTTATTCTTTGTGCCAGTGAATTCTGCTCCAAGGTGAAGAACTCGATCTACTGCAACATCGACCCGTCCGACTCCAACATGCTGTGGGACCCCGTGTTCATGATGGAGACCATCGCCAACCCCTCGGCGCAGAACTTCAACCACTCCATGGTGGGGAAGATCCTCAACGACAGCCCCGCCAACCGCTACAGCTTCGTGTGCAACGTGCTGATGGACGTGTGTGTGGACCACCGCGACCCCGAGAGGCAAGCATTTCCCTATTACACACTCCGTTTAAAACACTGTCTGGCCTGAGGACAGGGATGGCTTATGTGAACGGGATGTGCTGCTGCATATCTGGAGCGTTGGGTCTACAGATAGTATAGTTAGGTAGATGCTGTACTGTTGAGTATAAAGGCTTTATAGTTTTGAAATGGCTTTGTACTAAAACTTTTGTTTTTTTAATGTTTGAAAAAAGTAATTTTGTGTGTTTAATCTGCTATTCTACATAAAAGCAAAGACTGCATTCTTGAGCTTTCTCATTTCATTTTTGGTAGAACCATGTAACTGTCTAAGCTCTCATGGAAAGGCTGTGGCTTCATTGTGCATTAAACTAGCACTGCCACAACCAGCTACATTAACACAAGGTCAGAGCCATTTTTAAGTGTTTCTTTGGTCATTTTATTAGGAAAGGGGCTGTTTGCAAACCCTGCGGGCTGATAGCATCATGTTTCTTATACATAATTAAAAATGTGAAGAGAAACCGCAAGTCAACCTGGGAGTTTTTGAGACCACACAGGCAGTAATGCTGATGAGGCCTGGTGGTGGGTTATGGCTCCGCGTTAGTGCGTATGATAAGAGGACGGTGTAAAAAGATGGAGGATGTAAAAAGATGGAGGCCGTAACGCCGTGCGTCTCTCCGGCAGGGTGAACGACATCGGCATCCTGTGCGCGGAGCTGACGGCGTACTGCCGCTCCCTGAGCGCCGAGTGGCTCGGTGTGCTCAAGGCCCTCTGCTGCTCGTCCAACAACGGCAACTGCGGCTTCAACGACCTGCTGTGCAACGTGGACGTGAGTCTGCAAGCCCCGGCGCCCCGGAGACCACGGGGCAGAGCGCTCCCTTCCCATCAGCCCCAGCTTCTGGAACACACCTCACACCTTAAAAACGAAAGACAACTTTCATAAGCTGTAAGCTTAAGGTTCTGGAACGTGGCTCAGAAGTCAGAGCCAAAGAGCAATGTTACAGTTCCCATAGTCACGGTCTTTCAGGTTCTAGAACTCGGCTCAGAACTCGTAAACAAAGGCGAACATAGCTGTTCCCATAGTCTTTTTAGTTCTGGAACACAGCTCAGAGCTCATACGCAGAGACCTTTCAGTTTTCCATTGGCGCAAACCTACGGCGGCCATTTCCCACCGATGCTTTGATGACTTGTGGTGTCAGTGGAAGCCATTTTGTCACCTCTCTTTCTCCCTTGTGCCTGTCATCTCTAGGTGAGCGACCTTTCCTTCCATGACTCCCTGGCGACCTTCGTGGCCATCCTCATCGCCCGGCAGTGCCTCCTCCTGGAGGACCTGGTTCGTTGCGTGGCCATCCCGTCTCTCCTAAACGCCGGTTAGTCCTCATTTTCGATGCCCTCCCGATTCTGTGCAATTTCTGAAAAAATCTGTTTGAGAGGGTCTTAGGGACTGGACCCTGGGGGTTATTAGTCAACTTTGAGCTATGTGCTTTTATGAATTGGCCATGCTGCATCTTGTTCTTGAGAAGGCAATATTTCCAAAAAGCCTCTTGAGACTGCTGTGTTAGTCATAAGTAAAATATTTACTATTTTGAGATCATATGAGTGCTGGTCATTTCTCGTTTAATTGCATTTGCTCTGGGCTTTCCGCTCCCAAATACGTTTTTTTTTTTAACGCTCTTGAGTTTGTACAGCTGAGTACGGCGAATGAATCGGGTATTTCACCAGTACTAAAACATTTTTCCTCTCAGGATTATTTTGTCTCGCCCTAAAGATGGAAATCGGTTTGACGCCGATTTTTTGTTTTTTTTAAAGCCCAGAGCAGTTTGATTTTTGGCTACGTGGTGCTCGGCATGCACAAAACCAGCCCGAAGCACAGACGCCTGCTATTTTTGTTTTGGTGTGAGGGAAAGGGTACATATTCGCCATGCAGCAGGTCTGTCTGGAGGGGGGGCGGGGGGCAAACAGACCGCCCGTCTGATCCCGCGGCCCGTCGGCCGACCCGCCCGCCCGAGCTTTGTGCCGCGGCCAGAGGCCTGGCTGGCCCGGAGACGGGCCGATTCCCTCAGCGCCAGCGAGCACAACGGCCCATTCAGAGGTGTTTTTACCAGAGATGTGCTCACCGCTGCCGTGAATATGGCCCCCCGGCGCGCTCTCGGTCCGGCTCGGGGGGCTCAGCTACATGCCAAATTCCGTGCAGATAACGCTATTTCACAGCTTTTCCGCGAAATCGTCACCGGTGTTTGCGAGACGCTCGTGAGTCCAGGAACAAGTCTCCCAAGTTTCGCAACCGGGCCTGTTGCCAACACGGCATGTGTTTTCCTTACAGACACAGACGTGCCGTCTTTCCGTGCTTTTTGGATTGGGTACACTCACTGTCCCATTAGAGTAGCTGGGCCTTACTGGAATACCTGTGGGGAAATACTCTTTTCCTACAGGACCTGAACTCACAGCGTCCTGATATGAAGTCTAGAACCTTCCCTTTCCTACAGGACCTGAACCCACAGGCCCCTGACAAGAAGTCTAGAACCTTCCCTCTCCTACATGATTTGGACTCACAGGCCCCCTGATAAGAAGTTTAGAACCTTTCCTTCCCAGGTCTAGAACTGGCCTCAGTTCTGCCGTTCTCTTGCCCTGGTCTGTTTCTGTAAGAGTCACTGTCTAAGACCCTGTGTGCTTCTCTCAGCCTGCAGTGAGCAGGACTCTGAACCCGGAGCCAGACTCACCTGCAGGATCCTTCTGCACCTGTTCAAGACCCCCCAGCGCAACCCCTGCCCTCAGGACGGGACCAAGTCAGGTACCGCGGCCCGCACCCGTCGCCATTACGGCTCCTGTACGTCTGCGTTTAACCGCAACGTCGTTTCGCAGGCTAGACCATGCGCTCATCTCTGTGAAAATCTTCTCTCCAGATAAAGCTTCTGTTGGGATCCGGTCGTCGTGTGATCGCCATCTGCTGGCCGCCTCGCAGAATAGCATTGTCGTCGGTGCCGTGTTTGCCGTCCTGAAGGCCGTCTTCATGCTGGGTAAGACCTGCCGCCTTGTGACAGAATGCGATGTTGCTGCAGAAGGTCACAGTGTCCTTCCCCTCTTCTAAATGAGATATAATTACTTTGCTTATTTTTGTTATGTAAATCTCTTCTGTTATGATTATTTGTTGTCTGATTCAAGTTTCATGATTGGCAGTTGAGTGAATACTGCAGAAAATTACTTCCTTGCATGTGATCTAGCTAAAAAAATGGATCCGTTTGTAATAATTAATCCTGATTATTTGACTTTATTTTGAGGCTTACACAGAAAGCACACGTTGAGCATGCCTATTGAATCATACAGGCCTTGTAAAATAGTGGAACCCTAGCAAGTCTACATGCAGTGTTTCTGTGGGGATTATTTAAATACTGCTTTTTGTGTGAACTTATGCTGTTGGAATGGCTGGACCGCATTGGAGCATCTCCTGTTCCTAACGCGACCTTCTCCGCGGGCTTCCTCTTCCTCCTCCTCTTCCTCCACAGGAGACGCGGAGCTGAAGGGATCGGGGTTCTCCCACCCCGCCGGCCTCGAGGACATCGCCGAGGACCGGCGCACCGTCTCCATAGAAACGGCCAGCTTGGACGTGTACGCCAAGTACGTGCTGAAGAGCATCTGTCAGCAGGTGAGACCCAGCACGGATGAAGATACTCATCACACACACACACACACTCTTGTTACGGAGTTCAACGTTGATTTAGCTGAGAAGATCTTTTCTCTTACTGCGAATTCAGGATTCAGCATTCAGGTTCTGTTTAACATATGAAAGGTCAGAGAAGAATGGAGGTGTCTGTAGCAGCAGTGGTCTTGGGAGGGTAATGAAGGCCACAGCGTGTTTCTTATCTAATCAGCTGCTTTGGAGGTTTTTAGTTGGGCTTGTTTTACGCAGACAACTGGGTGAATTTAATCATTTTTTCTGCACTGTTGCTTTTTCCAATGTGCCTTTAGTGACCACAGTGAGGTGGAACCGTAGTTTAATATAATACCTGAAAGACTGCAGCATCCTGTAGCACAGGGTCCCCATCGGTGCACTCTGGGTCCCGATGGAGTACTCCACCCTGACCGGCCCGTTGTGCAAAGTTCCCGTACAAGAATTAACACAGAACCACATGTAGGTTCTGCTTTTTATCATAATTGAAACCAAATGACAACACAACATGTGAGCTGGCATGAGATTTAGGAATGTGGGCTAATGTTTCCTGAGTCTCTCTTTAATAAAACCATGTTAAAAAATAACTTGTTCATGGGCTTTTGAGTAAAGCCGCAGTTTCACTCCCTGACCTGGCGCTAACTCCACGAGTTAATATCATTTGAGACTTTTTGGCCGTGGTCCTGCATATAGGCTGTTCAGAGTTCACCTGAGGTGGGCTGAAATTGGCTCCTTTCCTGCAAAGAACACCCCCACAATCACAATGTCTTTCAGCTCTTAAAATAGGGCCTTTTCTTTTTTTGCGCAAAACTGTGATGTCCCGAACCCCTGGCTTCGTTCTGGAACATCTGTTTTTCTCGTAAATGGGGGGGAAAACTGGCTTTCTGTTCCCGTTTTTATGTAGTTTCCCAGCGTTGGAGATCAAACGCCTGTGTTTCTATTGCTGTAATGGGAAACCCTTCTATCTGCCCTCACAGACTGCAGAGTCATTAAGGGAAGGACCTTTTGAGAACTGGGAGTAATTATCTTGTCTTTACGCTTTGCAATTAGCATAAAGAATAGCCACCCTGAGCTACGACTGTAATGGAAACCTAAATCGTCTCATTTAGCCCTAATTTGATTGTTTCAGGAGTGTGTGCTTATGGCCCGAACTTCAATTTAGCGGAAGTTGTAGCCTGACTTGTGAGCTCTGTCGACAGTGCCATTGACCCTCGACCTCTGTCTTTCCCCGTTGCCCCCTTCTCTCCCTTTGTCTCTCTCTCTCTCTCTCTCTCTCAGGAGTGGGTGGGCGAGCGCTGTCTGAAGTCCCTCTCGGAGGACAGCAGTGCCCTGCAGGACCCGGTGCTGATCAACATCCAGGCGCAGCGTCTGCTGCAGCTCATCTGCTACCCGCACCGTCAGCTGGACAGCGAGGAGGGAGACAACCCCCAGCGACAGCGCATCAAACGCATCCTGCAGGTCAGCCGCGCACACCGCCTGTACCAGCACTGAACACCAGGAACATAAACCAGAAACACTGTACCAGTGCTGAACACCAGGAACATAAACCAGAAATACTGTACCAGCACTGAACACCAGGGCCATAAACCAGAAATACTGTACCAGCGCTGAACACCAGGAACATAAACCAGAAATACTGTACCAGCACTGAACACCAGGGCCATAAACCAGAAACGCTGTACCAGTGCTGAACACCAGGACCATAAACCAGAAATACTGTACCAGCGCTGAACACCAGGAACATAAACCAGAAATACTGTACCAGCACTGAACACCAGGGCCATAAACCAGAAACGCTGTACCAGTGCTGAACACCAGGACCATAAACCAGAAATACTGTACCAGCGCTGAACACCAGGACCATAAACCAGAAATACTGTACTAGCACTGAACACCGGGACCATAAACCAGAAACGCTGTACCAGCGCTGAACACCAGGACCATAAACCAGAAACGCTATACCAGCACTGAACACCAGGACCATAAACCAGAAACACTGTACCAGCGCTGAACACCAGGAACATAAACCAGAAACACTATACCAGTGCTGAACACCAGGAACATAAACCAGAAATACTGTACCAGCACTGAACACCAGGAACATAAAGCAGAAATACTGTACCAGCACTGAACACCAGGGCCATAAACCAGAAACGCTGTACCAGTGCTGAACACCAGGACCATAAACCAGAAATACTGTACCAGCGCTGAACACCAGGACCATAAACCAGAAATACTGTACCAGCACTGAACACCAGGACCATAAACCAGAAACGCTGTACCAGCGCTGAACACCAGGACCATAAACCAGAAACGCTATACCAGCACTGAACACCAGGACCATAAACCAGAAACACTGTACCAGTGCTGAACACCAGGAACATAAACCAGAAACACTATACCAGTGCTGAACACCAGGAACATAAACCAGAAATACTGTACCAGCACTGAACACCAGGAACATAAAGCAGAAATACTGTACCAGCACTGAACACCAGGAACATAAAGCAGAAATACTGTACCAGCACTGAACACCAGGACCATAAACCAGAAACGCTATACCAGCACTGAACACCAGGACCATAAACCAGAAACACTGTACCAGCGCTGAACACCAGGAACATAAACCAGAAATACTGTACCAGCACTGAACACCGGGACCATAAACCAGAAACGCTGTACCAGCGCTGAACACCAGGACCATAAACCAGAAACGCTATACCAGCACTGAACACCAGGACCATAAACCAGAAACACTGTACCAGCGCTGAACACCAGGAACATAAACCAGAAACACTATACCAGTGCTGAACACCAGGAACATAAACCAGAAATACTGTACCAGCGCTGAACACCAGGAACATAAACCAGAAATACTGTACCAGCACTGAACACCAGGACCATAAACCAGAAACGCTATACCAGCACTGAACACCAGGACCATAAACCAGAAACACTGTACCAGCGCTGAACACCAGGAACATAAACCAGAAACACTATACCAGCGCTGAACACCAGGAACATAAACCAGAAATACTGTACCAGCACTGAACACCAGGAACATAAAGCAGAAATACTGTACCAGCGCTGAACACCAGGACCATAAACCAGAAACACTGTACCAGCGCTGAACACCAGGACCATAAACCAGAAACGCTGTACCAGCACTGAACACCAGGAACATAAACCAGAAACGCTATACCAGCGCTGAACACCAGGAACATAAACCAGAAACTCTGTACCAGCACTGAACACCAGGAACATAAACCAGAAACACTGTACCAGCGCCGAACACCAGGAACATAAAGCAGAAATACTGTACCAGCGCTGAACACCAGGAACACTGTCCAAGTGCTTTATAACAGGAATACTGTATCACTGCGATGCCTGGAATAGTCATACCGGCTTCATTCAGTCTGTTCCGCCATATTCATATTTGATTTGCAAGTACTTTGCATCAAACATACACAGCTTAGGGAAAAGGGTCAATCAAGGCCAGTCTTAGTTTGGACAGTCTGACGTTATTTTATATCGCTCCCGGGAAGCCACATGTTCCCAGCAAAACGGCTTCAGGACGAGATGGATCGGGCCACACAGAGTCCACGCTAGCATGGTGCGGAGCCATCCCGGTTTATGCCCGCTAGTAAAGACGCGGCTGAATCATTGACAATTCCCTGTAATCCCTCAGCCGAGCGCGAGAGCCAACACATGGTACTCCCATCAGGCCGGGATTTATCCCCCCCGAACTCTCCGCGAACCTCCCCCCCCTACCGTCTCCCACCCGTGCCGGGTGCTCAAGATTTCCAGGGACAATAGCTCACGTTCGGGGCTGCGGAGGCATCTGTTTCCACCGAGCAGGTGGGGCAGGCGGTGCCAGGGCAGGGCGAGCCGGGCGGGGAGGGGGGGGGGGGTTACGCGCCGGGTGAATACGCTGTGTCGCGTTGCGTTGCGTTCCGTTACTCTTTCGAGCTCTCGCCGCAGAGAAGGCCCCGCCCCAGAGCTCGGGAGGGGCCGGAAAAAACGCAGCGACCCCGCCCATCGCTCAGCCGGACAAAAAATAAATAAATATGAGCTGGCCACCCGCAGTTTGAAGCTTTGCATTGTGGGAATTTGAATCAGCCAGCTAATTGCTTTCAGGGTTTTAGCTGAGCGGCCAGGACTGGGGGGTGGGGGGTGGGGGTGGGTTTGGCCTCACTAATAGGCCCTTTTGCTTTGAAGGCTGTGGGATGCACATAGATTACCGTAATGAGAGAGAGAGAGAGAGAGTGTGTGTGTGTGTGAATGTGTGTGTGTGTGTGTGTGTGAGAGAGTATAAGTCTTGTGCTATGCCCTTGCAGAACATGGATCAGTGGACCATGAGGCAGTCCTCCCTGGAGCTGCAGCTGATGATCAAGCAGAGCACAAACAATGTAAGCAAGCCTGCCTGTGTCCCCGAGCACGGGGAAATTAGGCCTAAGCCATCGGAGGATTCACTGGGCTTTAGATGCTGGTTTTGTGGAATTATACCACTGTGTTTTCACTAATGTTCAATGCGCTGAATGAATCCATAGTCTTTATGGTAAGCCAACTGTGTGTATGTGGTTTTTGTAACAATTGCTGCCTTGAATCACCGCCATAACTTTTATTATAATCATTGCTGCATTGAATTAGCCCCATTAATCCAAAGTTTTTATGATGCCAATTTCTGTATTTAATTGGCTTCATGAATCTTTGGAATTTATGACCGTGTAATGTGTGTTTAATCCATTGCATGCTTCTGAATGGGAATGAGAGGGTACTCTAATGTGTGTGTGTGTGTGGGGAGTACTCTGATGTGTGTGTGTGTGTGGGAGTACTGTAATGTGTGTGTGTGTGTGTGGGAGTACTGTAATGTGTGTGTGTGGAGGGGGTACTCTAATGTGTGTGTGGGGGGGACTCTTTCTGCTTTAACAGGAACAGAACTCCCTGCTGGAGAACATTGCCAAGGCCACGATCGAGGTGTTCCAGAAGTCTGCGGAGATGAACTCCAGTAACCCCTCGGGGAACGGGTCTGCGGCCTCCGGCAGCATCGGGAGCTCCGTCTCCAACAGCAACAACGCCAGCAAGCTGAAGCCCGTGCTCAGGTGCGTACGGTCGCCTGAACGCCCGCTGCGCTGTGTACCTGCAGCCCTGCGATAAGCCCCCGGGGGCTCTGATTCTGAACACAGGGAACCTTCCCAGGAAAGACGCTTTTAACTTGGCTTCTCTTGATCAAGTTATAGAGGTAAAAAATCTAATTATTCTGCTGCTTGACTCTCACAGACTGAACTTAAAGGAGAGAAACCATCGTGTTTAATGATGTGGGGGGATAAATATAAAAACGTTTGTTCTGGTTTGTTTTGACTGCTTTGACACACTGTTTTAAAGGTATGGATTGGGGATATGCCCCTGTGGTAATCTGTGTCCAGGTACCCTTCAGGTACTCAAAACCAGACTGAACACTGTGCTCAGTACTCAGTCATTCTTACGTTCTTAATCTGCATAATTGCACAGGCTGATTTGCAGACTTATAAAGCCACTTTATTGACTTTTCAGTGAACCGAAAAGAAGATTAAAAAAACAGGTGACGCTGCACCAGACGCCATCAGGGCCATTGTTACTCATTGCTAGTGCATCGGCAGGAAAATAAATAAGGCCTTTATTGGGCTGTAAATTCCGCCATTTTATTTGTTTTGCAAATTGAGCCACCCACCTATGCAAATTCCTCCTGGGCAGCTCTCGGCAGTAGAAGAGTGAAGAGCCCAAATAAACTGAGCCAGTGGCCTGCGCAGATATGCTTAATGTCCTGGTGCTGCACCTGTTCCACAGGCATTAGGGGTGTCACCGCGGAATTCTTATGCCCTCGGAGTCGTCCTGACGACCACCCTAAAGCACGTTTACCGGCTGTTCTCTTTGTTCGCCACTGTCACCCCCCCGGAGGGGGCACGGTCGGGGGTGCCGTGAGCGCCCGGGGTGTGACCCCCGTGCCCTCTGTGTGACCCCCATGCCATCTGTGTGCCCGGAGTGGGCGCGGTCGGGGGCTGCTGTCAGCGCCCGGGCTGTGACCCCCGTGCCCTCTGTGTGACCTCCGTGCCCTCTGTGTGCCCCGGAGTGGGCGCGGTCGGGGGCTGCTGTCAGCGCCCGGGCTGTGACTCCCCGTGCCCTCTGTGTGACCCCCGTGCCCTCTGTGTGACCCCCGTGCCCTCTGTGTGCCCGCAGCTCGTCGGAGCGCTCGGGCGTGTGGCTGGTGGCGCCGCTCATCGCCAAGCTGCCCACCTCGGTGCAGGGCCACGTCCTGAAGGCCGCCGGGGAGGAGCTGGAGAAGGGCCAGCACCTGGGCTCCTCGTCCCGCAAGGAGAGGGACCGGCAGAAGCAGAAGAGGTGAGGAGGCGCCCCTGAGCCGCTGCACTTAGCTCCTTGAATGGTCAAGAAGCCAAGTGAAATTTGGGGAATGCCGCTGCATGTGTTTGTCTCTGCGAGCGATGTCACCCCCTGGTGACGGTTTTTTGCGTCGCCTCTGTTTCAGTATGTCGCTCCTGAGTCAGCAGCCCTTCCTGTCCCTGGTGCTGACCTGCTTGAAGGGGCAGGACGAGCAGAGGGAGGGTCTCCTTACCTCTCTGTTCAGCCAGGTACAGCAGGTGAGGCCACGCCCCCTACGCTCTCACCCCTTCAGGCCATTGGCTGCTTCTCTCTCATGCAAGCACACCTTGTTCTTAGTGGATATACTGAGCTGCATCCTTTCTGATCACCCAAGATTGTCACCAACTGGCGCGAGGACCAGTACCAGGACGACTGCAAGGCCAAGCAGATGATGCACGAGGCCCTCAAGTTACGGCTCAACCTGGTGAGCGCCGTTCGCCGTCCTCGCTTCGCGAAATGACACGATGAGTATCAGCTAGTGCTTCCCCTGCACTGTGGTCCAGCGTCATTTTTGCTCTTTCTTACATGCGTTTGCTTAAGCACGTGCAATAAGAAAGGAATAGATGAAACTTTTGATTAGTTATTTGAATTGATAAATTATTTTAGTAATTAGTAATGAAAGGCAGTACCGAACACTTATTTATATTGGAATTCTATAGTGACCAATAACTTCCCATATGTTGTAATAGAAAATTACAAGATGCTTAAATACAAGGTGTAATTGTAAAATCTCTGTGGCCTTGGGAGTATATATATGTCACCTCAGTAGAAGCACATGGCGTAGTATTTGAAGTTAAGTGGCTGTTGACGCCCCCTCCTTGTATTCCAGGTGGGTGGAATGTTTGACACGGTGCAGCGTAGCACCCAGCAGACCACCGAGTGGGCGGTGCTTCTCCTCGACATCATCAGCAGCGGCACGGTGGACATGCAGTCCAACAAGTGAGTAGCAACCACCTCCCCCCCACCACAGCCCATTCACATCCCCACCTCCCTACCACACCCCATTCACATCCCCACCTCCCTACCACAGCCCATTCACATCCCCACCTCCCTACCACAGCCCATTCACATCCCCACCTCCCTACCACAGCCTATTCACATCCCCACCTCCCTACCACAGCCTATTCATATGCACACCTCCCTACCACAGCCTATTCACATCACCACCTCCCTACCACAGCCCATTCACATCACCACCTCCCTACCACGGCCCATTCACATTCCCACCTCCCTACCACAGCCCATTCACATCCCCACCTCCCTAAAACAGCCTGTTCACATCACCACCTCCCCCTACCACAGCCTATTCCCATCACCACCTCCCTACCACAGCCTATTCACATCACCACTTCCCTACCACAGCCCATTCACATCCCCATCTCCCTACCGCAGCCCATTCACATCACCACCTCCCTACCACAGCCCATTCACATCCCCACCTCCCTACCACAGCCTATTCACATCACCACCTCCCTACCACAGCCTATTCACATCCCCACCTCCCTACCACACCCCATTCACATCACCACCTCCCTACCACAGCCTAGTCACATCCCCATCTCCCTACCGCAGCCCATTCACATCACCACCTCCCTACCACAGCCTATTCACATCACCACTTCCCTACCACAGCCCATTCACATCCCCACCTCCCTACCACAGCCTATTCACATCACCACCTCCCTACCACAGCCTATTCACATCCCCACCTCCCTACCACAGCCTATTCACATCCCCACCTCCCTACCACAGCCTAGTCACATCCCCACCTCCCTACCACAGCCCGTTCACATCCCCACCTCCCTACCACAGCCTATTCACATCCCCACCTCCCTACCACAGCCCATTCACGTCGCCACGGAGACCTTATGAGACCTCTAACAGACCTGCTGCTGAGGAAATGAACCAGCTGCCGTGGTGTTTGTCAAAATGTCTTTGAAGGCCCCCAGCTGTTATTCTGAGTCTAACGCATCAGCATTCTTAAATCACCTTTGCAGCTGAGGGCCATTTTGCTTTATTTGTATGTCATTTCCGAACTCTCCCTGGGGTTCACTTCAGTTTCAAAGCATTATTTCTTCCATTTTGTTTACATTTTTTTGAAATTGAGAAAAAGGCCCCGGGTGACATTTTAATACGCCTCTGTGAAAATGTGCTGGTGTCAGAGCCCTAGTTCTGGGCGTTCCTCTGTCCATATAAATGGTAGTGGGCTGGTCTGTGCTCCCCCCCGTGAGTCTCACCCTGCTCTCTGCTGCCCCCTCTGTCCACAGCGAGCTGTTCACCACCGTCCTGGACATGCTGAGCGTGCTCATTAACGGCACGCTGGCCGCCGACATGTCCAGCATCTCTCAGGGCAGCATGGAGGAGAACAAGAGGGCCTACATGAACCTGGTCAAGAAGCTGCGGGTAACGCTAGCCTCGGGATTAGCGCCGCTTCCGCGCTAGCCTAGCGCCCTGCTCACAACTCTGCCTCTCTTACCACTGCTGGGTTTTGTGCAGTTTGCCTGATAGTACTTAAACTGTCTTTTGTTATATTTATTTTTAATGCACTAGAGCTTTGTTCTTCCAATTAAAGAGATTTCTTAAGGCGAGGTTCTAGTGTAAGTCCAGTAGGGTTTCCAACCTCTCCAGCGCAACTGATTCTGCAGTTTACAGTGAACGCTTGCATTTGTTCTTCCTGCGTGCAAAATAATACAAAATGAATAAGCAGGGAGAGCCAAGGGTGGAATCAGCGCTGAAGTCATCTATGGTCTGAAATGGCCGCCTTGTTTCCAAGGCCTACGTTGGCTGTTTATTGAAAGTAAACTGCAGACGCTGCGTACACCCAGGTGGTTAGACGACTGTTTGAAGGTGACCGAGTGCTCTTTGGGACGGCGTTTAACGCGCTCTAACAAGTTCGAAACCCTCGCCCGTCCCGCAGAAAGAGCTGGGCGACCGGCAGTCGGAGAGCCTGGAGAAAGTGCGGCAGCTGCTGCCCCTCCCCAAGCAGACGCGTGATGTCATCACCTGCGAGCCCCAGGGCTCGCTCATCGACACCAAGGGCAACAAGATCGCCGGCTTCGAGAAGGAGGTGGGCACGCCGCGGCGGTTAATTAACAGGCACTGAGCGCGCTCCGTTACAGCCGCCGTCTGAGTGTCAAATGTGAGATGAAATGTGTCAAGTCTTGTGATGCTTAGCTGTTGAAATCCAGAGCAGTATAATAAAAAATAAAGATCTTCATGTGATGCCTTAACCGTTAAATTAACAGTTGTAATGATTGAAACCACTGAAGCTCTCAGTTAATTGATTTCCACAGCAGGGATGCTCACCGGCTTTGTGCAGTTCCTCTGCATGCTGTGCACTTAATTGTCAAACTCAGTAGACAGGTGTAGCAGCACCGTCTTCAGTGTCTGAACCCCCCCGAAGCATTGTGTAGTCGGTTCTGTTGCTTTACCTTTTTAAAATGAGTAAAAGATGTAAAAAGACTGAAGCCTCCTCTCCCAACAGGGCCTTCAAGTTTCGACCAAGCAGAAGATCTCCCCGTGGGACGTGTTCGAGGGGCTCAAGCACTCGGCCCCGCTGTCCTGGGGCTGGTTCGGGACGGTGCGAGTGGACCGCAAGGTCACCAAGTTCGAGGAGCAGCAGAGGCTCCTGCTGTACCACACCCACCTGAAGCCCAAGCCCCGCAGCTACTACCTGGAGCCCCTCCCGCTGCCCCCGGAGGAGGAAGAGCCCCCCACGCCCGTGCCCCAGGAGCCCGAGAAGAAGCTGGTGGAGGCCGTCAAGCCGGAGAAGAGCACGCCCACCGTCGCCACGGAGCCCAGCAAGAAGAAGCCAAACAAGAAAAAAAGGAACCAGTCCACCAGCAAGACCGAGGTGAGCCACTAGGGTGCGCTGCGGCCACGTGCCAGTGCTCTGTAGAGACCGGATGTGGGTAAATTCACATTTCTGTTGCCATTTTTATACAGTTGTACACACCTGTTAACATTTAATTCAACATAAGTTCAATACTATTTCCTTATTGTTTTTCTCCCCATATATGAAATTTCTTTCCCTCCAAAAAAAGTATATTATTGACAGTTTTAAACCTAATGTTAATTTTCATTTCCGGACAAAATTCATACGATTGATATGATTGTCTTTGTCATTTAAACATCCATTTGTCCTCAGTGCTTGACGGTTGAGAGTGCGCCTGTCTCTGTTTTCCTGTCCAGGAGTACGTGCCCAACACGCAGAGAGGGGTGCCCTATGGCGCCGGCATGCCCCCTGACCTCATGCTGGGCCAGCAGAGCCTGCCATTCAACAGGATGTACAGCCAGCAGCCCATGGGCATCTACGCCCAGAACCAGCCACTGCCTGCAGGTCTGTTCAGAGCGCTTCACTGCTGTACATAAACCCTTTAGTGCGGGGCTGCCCAGCCCTGCGCCTGGAGGTCTACCGTCCAGTAGGCTTTCACTCCAACCCTAACAAAACGCACCTCATTCAACAGCTGGAGATCTCGTTGAGCTGCTAGTTAGTAGAATCAGGTGTGCCAAATTAGGTTTGAAATGAAAACCTGCAGGAGAGTAGATATCCACGAACAGGGTTGGGCAGCCCTGCTTTATTGTGTGCGCCTTTCTACATGTTTGCGTTTGCGTGGCTCTGTGTGTGTGTGCGCGTGTGTGTGTGTGTGTGTGCGTGCGCGCGTGTGTGTGTGTGTGTGTGTGTGTGCGTGCGTGCTCCAGTGTGTTGCGGTCTTGCTTGGCTTTTTGGTGTGAGCCCTCTCAGCTTTTACTCCTGATAAAAAGATCTTTGGAGAAACAGAAAAGGGAATTGGCAGAGATGGTGCGAGTGCCCGCACGTCTAATTGAGGAGTAAATACAGCACGCCTTTTCCCGGTGAAGCTCGAATGCATCCATATGTGTGCTAGCGCGGGCCAGACATTCCAGTAATTAGGGTTCATATACAAATCACTTCCTCCCTCTAAGATTGTTGGCTGGCTCTAAGCAGTAATTAAAATGGCAGTGCTGCTCTACTGTGATGAGTTGTGTTTGGGAAACAGTTTGTTTTTCCTCCCGTTTAGCGGTGGTTTGTCACATTGGCATTTTTCTGTCTAACGCTCTGGATTTCGCACTCTTCACCACCCCCCCCCCCCCCCCCCCACAGGCGGTCCCCGGCTGGACACCCCCTACCGGCCGACTCGCAACTCCATCTCCATCGGCAAGCTGATGCCCACGCGGCCCGCGTACCCGGGCATGATGCCCGCTATGCCAGGCATGCCGGGAATGATCGGATTGGACAAGCAGCCGTACCAAATGGGAAATTACAAACCGCAGCCAACCATGCCGCAGGGACAGATCCTGCGCCAGCAACTCCAGGCTAGGCTGGTCAGTCTCCATCGGAGAAACTGCATTTGTTCTTTTTTTAATAAAGTTTTTAATTAGTTGACTCTTCATAAATTTTGTAATTTTTTTGCCCGCTATGTAAGCGTGTATGCTCGTCATATGTTGGTAACTGATGTTCAGTTCGAAAATATGTGACTGTCTTCACTTGAATGGTGCCATTTGTGAAACCCTGGTCTGAGTGGAAATGGTTTGATATTTCCCCCACTTCCTCCTTTGCCCAGAACCAGAGCATGCTGGGACAGCAGATCAGACAGATAACGCCCAACCCCCAGTACGGGTCCATGCAGCCGTCTCAGGCAAGTCTGTGGAGAGTCTCGTCTCCAGCGCTCCTGCGTCATCGCCGTTCCTTCGCGTAATCTCCGTCTCCTGACTCTCCCCTCCTCTCTCCCGAAAACGCTCCCGCAGGGCTACACCACGTACGGCTCGCACATGAGCATGCAGCCGCACCCCTCCCAGGGCGGCGGGATAGGCCCCCCCGCCTACGCCAACCAGAGCTTCCAGGGCTCGCACCCGGGCAGCAACCCCGCCATGGTGGACCCGCTCCGGCAGATCCAGCAGCGGCCCAGCGGCTACGTGCACCAGCAGGCCCCGGGATACGTGCACAGCATGCAGAACACGCAGAGGTGAGGTGGGGGGGGGCGGGGGGCGTCGCGGCGTCCCCGTACGGGAAACGGAGAGGGTTTCTGTAGCGTAACTGCAGCCCTGCTTTCATTAAATTTTCAGCTTTGTTGTTAGCTGATCACTTGCTCCTCTCTTGCGCTCGCCGGGTGAGTTTGCAGTGGAATTCCAAAGCTGTGCTGTCCACTGAGTGTATCAGGAATCAGGAAATGAGCTTTTTCATTTTGGCTGAACCCCCTGCATCTTTTGTCATTTCCTGCGAGCCGAGCCCTTCAGGGGCAAATTGTGTGTCACGGTAAACGGAGCTGCGCTGTGGTGTTTTTAAGACATTAGTCTGCCCCCTGCTGGTGTGTGTGTGCGTTGCAGTGTGCTCTAACTTCACCTCTCCGACGTTTCGGCAGGTTTCCTCACCAGCCCATTCAGCAGACCCCCCTGATGCCCGGCCCGGGGCTGGGGCACATGGCGGGCCAGGGGGTGCACCCAGGGATGCGACCGAACCAGATGCTGGCCGAACAGCAGCAGCAGCAGCAACAACAACAGCAGCAGCAGCAACAACAGCAGCAGCAGCAAGTTCAGCAACAGACGCAGCAGCAGCAGCAGTTCCTGCGACAACAGCAGGCCCTGAGGGTAGGCCACACTCTGCTCCTCTGATCTCCCCGCTTTGCTTTCCACTAATTCAACAATGTACCTCCAGGGTCCTGACTTTAAAGTGTCCCACCAGAATGCTAACGCAATGGTAGCTTTTCTGCGAGTTGTGATTAGGGCGAACGCTCCGTGCTCATTTGCGTTCGGCTCTTACTCTTTCTCGTTTGGCCTAATTAGCAGCAGCAGCAGGCGCAGGCGCAGCAGGCGCAGCAGCAACAGCAGCAGGCGCAGCAGCAACAGCAGCAGGCGCAGCAGCAACAACAGCAACAGCAGGTCCAGCAGCAGCAGCAGCAGCAGGCCCAGCAGCAGCAGCAGGCCCAGCAGCAACAGCAGGCCCAGCAGCAGCAGGCCCAGCAGCAGGTGGCTGCAGCCCAGCCCCCCGCCCAGGCTCAACCCCAGAGCCTGGGCATGCAGCCCCTTCCCCCCCAGCAGCCTCTGGTAAGACCTGTCGCGCGCTCCCAGTCTCATCTCCACATTACACTCACTTAACAGATAGTTCTGAAAGCGAGACGTACAAAGTTGTACACGCTGTGTTCTTTCCACAAAAAGTCATTGCAGAGAGGACACTGGGTATTAAGAAATTCAGCATTTCACTGAAAGTGTTTTGGAGATGTATTTACTTTAAGGGTTCCTGCAGTTAAAAATTAAGGCTGTCATCGGCCTTGTGTTGGTACATTCCCTTTGGTTACCCTGTTTACCTGCTTTTGACACACAAACCTGACACCTTGACACATCTTGTTCTACATAATCTCTGCTCTTGGGCCTGCCTGTGTAAACAGGTGCCCGGTGTTTAGCCCTTAGATTGATGCCGTTGAGTCACTGTAAATATTCCAGAGTGCATCACTGTCAGGTTTCAGTGTGTTTAAAAGGACTCTGTGTATTTGTGTGTGTGTGTGTAAGTTCCCCCGGCAGGGCATGCAGCAGACGCAGCAGCAGCAGCAGACTGCAGCCCTGGTCAGACAGCTCCAGCAGCAGCTCTCGAGTAAAGCCCCGCCCTTTTCGCTATGACACTGTCTAGTTACGGCCTAACATTTATCAACAGATACCACGTGTACACTACAATGCAGTCAGCAGTGGCTTGAGGGGACACAATTGTCCTTGAGGACTTAGATTTCACTGCGCGAGTCACTTAATACCATTATTTCTATTATTGTAGCTACTTATATTTTTATTGTGATTTTTGTGCTTGTATTGTGATCTATAGATCTATATTTGACTGGAAGTGCAGCAGTAAGACTTCCATTGTCCTTGTACTTGTTGCCCATGGAAAATAAAACTTGAAACAGTTCATTGTTGATTACAGAATGGGGAATGGTGTGGGGGAGGGGGTGGGGGGGAGGGCTGTGTGTGAAAATAAATCATAAATGCTCCTGGTAAACTTGAGCCTTTTTTAATTTATTTTTTTTCTTCTTCCAGATACACAACCCGGACAAAGCACCACCCCATATTATTGATAGTTTGTGTTTGTGGTTGTGTGTGTGTGTGTGTGTGTTTTTCATGTGCGTGTGTGTCTGTGTGTGTGTGTGCGCGTGTGTGTATGTGTGTGTGTGAGTGGGGGTCTTCTGAGTCCCCCAGCTGAGTGAGCCCTGTGTCCTGGGGGGACCCAAACAGGGCAACACGTGTGCCCGCCCCACACCCAGAATCACGACCACTTCTGCCACGGTGGCTTAGTGATGGGGGGGCCCCGTTTCAGCCACCGGGCTAAAGGGCGCTAACTCCACCTCCTACTTAAACGTAGATGCAGCGGACCTGCTTATGTGTTGCCCAAATCCTGCTGACTCCACTTGAAAAGGTGTAATTCTGAAATCCGATGGAAGGGATCTTGCTGTGAAAATAGTGATCATGGAGAATAATGGAAGAGTTTATGTATAAAAAAAAAAAGAAGTCCAAGAAATTATAATAATGCAATTTTTTAAATTTTATTTTATTTCAACTTGTACATTTTTTTTTTTCTTTTTTTTTTTTGGTTTTGTGTATTTCTCATTAAAAAAATCATGTCAGTTTTTTAGCCGTTGTGTTCTCATTGCAGTGTGGGCCATTTTATTTCACAAATATCCCAGGTCCTTATTGTCTACAAGTAGTAAAATACTTACTGGAATGGTTTCCAAGGATGTTCCTTGTGCAGCCGATAAAGTGCTCAATGCTGTCCCAGTTAACCCATGATTCAGAATACGTTCACTCGTACGCTACTATGAACTGAATGTCGTAGATTATGTGTGCGAGTTAACTGAATATTTACACTACGCCAGTACTATACCCTGTAGTGGGTGAGATTAAATCAGGTGGTTAATTTTTGGAAAGTAGACTATACACATTTTGACGAGTGAAACATAGTAGGGGGGCTCACAATATTAAACTGGTATAGGCCTACCATTTAAACATTTCTTGTAGGCCTACTTATGGAGTTTAATTTCTGTTGAGAGTGTCGTCAAATACAACAAGCTTGGGCGAGATAAGGTCGCCATATCTAGGTGGTTGTTGCCACCGTGTGGCCATAACGCTCACTAAATGAAGTTCAATTTTAGTTGAATAGACCATGTGCTAGTAACTAAATTAGATTTTTTTGATGAACAGTATGAATGGTGTAGCTTTATAAAGAAACAAAAAATAGTTACAACAAGACACGTATAAGGCACAGTCACAGCTAGACGTAGCCTACAGATTCGCATAAGAAGTGATCAGCAATTCTAGCAACATGGGCATTTGGGTCCATTTCAAGCTCCTAGTTTTTATTTATTTTTTAAATAGCGTTAAAATATATGTATTAATCCATCTACAGCTCTTCATATGTGTTTGTATTTTGTGACGTGATAGTGAGATACTGTCCTTTTTTTACAGTAAAGAGTTGTCGTGATGCGCGTAAGGCAGTTATTGCGACAACGCTAAAGAGTGCTTTGGTTGTTGGCTTTGGAAAGAATCCCGCAAATCCAATCACGGCTCAGAACGGCTGTATTGTGGTATCAGGATCAGCGATTGTCTTCTGCAGACTCAGAGTCAGACTCATTTGAGTCACTGGTAAAGGCCATCTTTTCAACCTAAAGGCATAACAGCAGAGCTGTTCCCCAACTACGTCACGCATCACAGAAGTCATTTTCCGGCGTGACTTCGGGTGTTTAGGTCAGGAACGATCTATTTATCCATTTTGTAGCCATATTAACATCAATTTCAGCCTAATTTAATAAAAAAACATTTAGGATTAAAATAATTGGGTCTAATATCTTTGGCGAATGCCGTTATGTGGTGCTTATAGTTTAACAGCCGGTATGTTCGTCTTAATTTGTGCAAGATTGGAACCACCCTTCCTTCCTTACGCAAGGTCATTGCCCTTTTGTAGACAAAATACAGAATTTTCTACTTGCATAGCTCACGTAAAATAACTAACGAATAACATAATGTTCACATGTTTTAATACCATAGTTCAGGACATTGTAATATGACCTCCCATATGGTCTAGCGGTTAGGATTCCTGGTTTTCACCCAGGCGGCCCGGGTTCGACTCCCGGTATGGGAATGTTGTATTTTTTTAATTTTTTTTTATACTATTCTTTTAAATCTACATGCCAAACAATTATTTATTATAATGAATATATTTCTACATATGTATATAAATCTAAAGTTTTCCTCTAAACTAAGTATCTCATAAAATGCACTGGGTTATCTCCTTAGCTAGATACATATTGTATTCCGTTAACGTTATTTCGTTCACAACACAGAACTTTTAGAGCTACTGATACACTCCATAAAACTTTCTAAATAGCTAACGAGACGGCAAACTTTTATTATGTTCCGAAACTCAGCTTTTCATGATGTCGTACACCGCGGCGGGAGGGGCACTTTGTTGATAACACTAGGGACTATCTGCCTTTACGTATCTGTATTATAGTTATCACGTACAGTGGCATTTCAGAACTATAGCTACTTATAAATTAACTGTCTGTATAGTTATACATCCGTTATCTAGCAGTGTGTATTAACCACGTTAGTCGCTTTAAAAGAACAAATATTGTATTTTTAAAGACCCCGGTTCACGTCCCGTTCTCTGTTCTGTCTGTTCTGCTAACATTACCCGTCAAGAGTCAGTTGTGAACCATTATACTGTAGAGCACTTACGTTAAATCCAGTCTTGCCCGAACGGCTGTGCGTTAGATAAAACAATCACTTTTCATTTCTTTAAGTTAAGTTCCAAATTGTAATCTAAGTAAAAGTCTTCACTCAAGTTGTGTTCTCTTTCATATGCATATTTATGTTTCCGTCTATCCCATGTAGTTTAGCGAGTATCCCTCAGAGAATGTTGGTCAAAGTCAAGGAAAAATGTGACTCACCCACACCGGGCCAATAGAATCATCTTGCGCGAGGAAATCCCCGCATATTTTGTGAGTTGCTTTCAGAATGAGTTGTGGAATAATGTTAGTCTTACTACCAGGCAAAGGACAGAAGTTAAGCTTATTACGATAGTCAAGGTAAGCAATTGCATTCCTACGGAAATCGTTTTGTTTTGAAAAAAATTTAATAAAATGTATTTCATCGCTCGGTAGTTCTGACACACTTAATATGTTAGCTCGGAGTGTTGTAAGGAAGGGAAACGACGCTTTAAAAAGACTTTCAAGAGGCTGTCAACTTACAAGATAGCTTGCTACAGAAGTAGGTAAAATAGGTAAAGCGATGAGTAAAGCCGCTTCGTGCTTATGCATCTGCCTAAATAAAAGGGCACACTGACATCAGTGATTTGTTTTTCTCAACCCCTTATATTTATTTATTTATTTGCTGACTTTAGCTTACAGACGGCACCAGTTTAGCTGACATAAACAGAAATTAATTAGTTGAAGGGAATATCTATTCAGCTTGTTAGCTTGCAAGAATAACTGGATCATCAGTACTTAAAAAAAAAAATTACCTTGAAATCTTGGAGAATGACAGCTAGGAACGGTGAACATTTGCAGCAATAGGCAGGGTATCAAGCTACTTAGAAAAAAGTTACATTGTTTTCTCTAAACCGTGAAAACAGCTTGGGGAATGTTGTTATAAAGGCTTGCCGTCCTAACATACAATACTGACAGCAACTTGTAACATAAGGTTACGCAGATGCTCCTATTCAGAGCGATTTAGATTGAAAGATGTGACCTCATGGCTTGCTTGCCAGCACTTCTCCTGGTCACAATGTTCCAGTGTGCGTGGGTGTGTCTGGAGAAACGCGTGTGTGCAAATCAAATAGCCATGCACTGGAAGCCACGGAAGCGTTCACTGCTGTTTTGAATGTGCTTCGAATCAGTGACGTTGAAAGTTGTCGAAGATGCGAGACTTGTATTTCGGTTTTGCTGCCTGTGTGGCCAGATAACGAGCCACATTCCAGGATTTTAACGTTCATCTCTAACATTTTATCTGTTGACTGTATGATATGCGTGTAATACGAGTCAGTTGCATAACATGGGATTCAATTGCAGTCACTAACCCCACATAACACTGATATGGATATCTTCCACGCACATTTGACCCGCTGTTTCCCCGAGTTTCTATTTCCTTAATTGTGTTTAATGTATTTCTGGCGTGCGTCACTCTGTACCACGTGACATTTGTGTGTTAACCGCACGAGGGGTGTGGTGCCTGGCAGTGCTTTGCGTCCATACGGCACAGATGAGCGAAAGCACGAGCAAGGAATGCACGCTGGCCATTTCATTCATCGCTGTTCTTGGGAGGATCCAACGAGAATCTTGGTTCAAATGGAAGTTTATTCTTTGTGTCAGTTTTACCCTCTGGCAGTCTAGTGCCTGTTATTTTGTTTAAGCACAAAATGTGGAGGCCTATTTTTGTGCAAAGGATTTTTTCTGTTTTTGGAGGGAATTCTTCATACTTCTGTGTGCTACGTTCACCTGAAATATGTTGTTCAAACTCCAAATTATGGATTGTGAGAAATATTGGCATCTTCAGGGAGCACTATGTGTGTACACGGGCTCATAATTAGTAGTGGGGAAAACCCCCTTGTTCATAGGGCTGTGCAGTTATCGGCTGTGTTGCGTTTCCTGTGTACATTTGAACTACCACTGTCACATATTGCAGATGTAGCATCAATAGATTTCTCAGATACCTGGATTTTCTCACCATCTATCGCCAACCCAAATGTTTGCCAGATGTTTATATCTGTGTTAAGTTTTTGACCTGAGGTTGGGGGGGGGGGGGGGGGGGGGGGGGGGGGGGGGGGGGTATGCACAGCTGGAGACATTTGCAGCAGTCCCCAGCTGCATGTCTGGGAAGACTGGGATGCTAGTGTACTCTGCTTGGAGGTAGCCTCCCCAAGACCCTCTTCTTGCCTATCCACAGAGATCAGTTGGCCTCACTGGCAAGGTTCCCCAGCCCCCAGCCCCTGCGGCGTGGGGATAATTCGAAATTGCAGTCTTCTGAAACCAATTATACCCAACGTGGGCTTCTAAATATACTCATCCACAGCGTCATTGGTCGCTGCAGAGCACAGACTGCTTCTCATGAAATTCCCTTGTGCCTCTCTTCCCCATCAGCTCCCTCCCATCCTCCCTCTAGCTCAGCAGTCATGTGCACTGACCCAGCTCCGCCTTTGAACTTTTTTCTTTTATTTTTTTGCCAGAGGGATTTTTCAGCACAAAGGGGTTTTCAGTTAACCTCATTCTCCTTTCATCATTGAAGGCTGGGATTATAATGTTGGTGAATCAAAATGCGAGGCATTAGACCGCAGATGATAGTGCGCTAAGGCAGGCTTTAGTGTAGGCTGCTGTCTGTGTAGCTAATGGAACCCCTGGTACTTAATTTCCAATTGTGATGTCACTGTCAGTAAAGTGCAGCGGACTGGAGGGCAGAAGACAGAGACGGTCTATGTGTGTATGCATGTGTATAAGTGGGGGCGGGCAAAAGAGAACACTGGCTGTCAGTATTCCAGATATTAAGTGCTGTTATCAATATCTCAGTCTCTGTGAAAGGGTTTTCTAAATGGTTTACTTAATGTGTCTCCTTGACACTGAATTCCAGTGTACTTGGTGACATACCAGACATTGTTTATTCTGCATTCAGCAACACAGAGAAATGCAGACTTAGCAGTCCGACTGGGCCACACACTGTCCAACAGAGGAGCCCGATGGAAGTGTGTGTGTGAGTGCGTGTGTGTGTGTGTGTGAGAGAGAGAGAGAGAGAGCAGTAATTCACATCACTGAATAAGTCATGAGATAGGTTGCTGGTAGAAAGGTTATGCTGGGGAAGATTGTGAAATCATGTGTTTTTTGATGGCCTAATTCGGTACTGCTGTGAGAATATGTACTCACATATAATTGCCTTGAATAACTGCTTGTATTATCTGTGCAACCGCTGGAGGGGAGCAACAGTGAAAGAGATATCCAGCTGTAATGGCGCGGGGGGTTGTAAATCCAGCTCGGTCTTGGGCTGTCCTTCTCATGGAACATGGTCTGGAGGAGGAAGGGATACGATCGAAGGCATGAGCGGAATATTCGTTCTCGAAAGGAAATTGGGAAGGAGAATTGGCTACACGAAAGACCTGAGTCTTGTTTACCAAGTAATCCGTCCTCGGTATGACTGAGCCATCCAGGGCTGAATGAGTTGCATGCTATAGCATGAATATACTGTTACCTCAGGGGCATCTGGCAACATACTGACAGTTTTATGCCCCTTTATTCTTCTTCTGGGCATTGATGTAAATTTGTATCAGGGAGTAAATCATACTGTGCCACAAGGTGGCGTTGGTTGTTTATATTCGTTTTTCCTCAGTGTCTAAAGAGAAATTTGTCTGTGCTGTATCTATCTGTAATTGAAATGACACAAACATGCACATATTTCCAGTGCAATGAGGACTTAGCCAGCCATTGTGAAAAAGAAAACATGGGGGCCTGGATTTGGAAGACAGCTAACATCCGACATTTGTTTTGAATTTATCCTCGCAGTTTTGACAGTAGCCATTTGTTAGCTGCAATTCAAAGTGTCTTTCAAAGCAGCGTACAAAGGAAGTCAGGCAAGAAAAAGGAAGCTGCATTAGTTCCCTATTTCAGAGAGAACTTTGGGCCTGTTTCTGTTGAAAAACAGTTGTGGACAGTTCCTTTTTCCCCGCCCCCCCAACACCGGGGCCTTGTCACCTGGGTTTCAGGTCCACAGTGATTCACAGGACAAGACCGAAATGCATGATCTGAGAGACGAGGGAAGTTCCAGCCCTAACTGTGTGCTCAGTGTTAATTCTGATGTGAGGAAGTGCGTCACACATACACAGAGAACACGCTGAAGTCAGAATCTGGCCTTGGTAAATTTCGCATTTTTTTTCTTTCTTGGTTAGTTGTTTGTCAGTGCGCCCAGCTCAGTGCTTTGCATAACTTTGGAAATGTGAAGAAACGATTTCTGGAAAGTTACGACATCAGCTGAGATGTCGGTGTGGATGCAGGCCATCTTTACACACTGTTGGTTTGAATTCCACCTGGCCCTCATTACTGGAAATGGCAAGACGTCAGTATTGCAGTACTGCTATAAATTGTACTTGTTATAAATTGCAAAAGGATAAATTGTACTTGCCAACCTTCACCTTAAAAGTGTGTTTGCAGGTAAGGCTGTTTTTGTGGCATTCATGCCTTGTATATTATTAAAACAGAGTTTGAGGGCTGCAGGGTAGTCTTGTGGGCCTTGCCCGGTCAAATTGCCCTGTAACGGATTCCCTTCAGGATGGTGTCCTCATCCTTCTTCTTGTCCGGAAGAGCTCAGTTTAATACTGGGAATCCTGAAATGCTGCCTTTTTGTAGGTCAAAACTGGCCACAGAAACATCCTGGATATTTGTAAAAAGGCAAATCTAAATGCGTGCAGCAAGTTTGCGAGAAGCTGAAACATGAGGGAAGCGCTGGTTATTCGATTTCCCGGCAGGTTTTCATATCAATGACAAGGCACCCCTGCATCAGCCATTTCCATGTCAGTCAGTTTTAGTTGGCTCTCAGCACCTCTGCTAACCACTTCCCTCTTGTGCAAAAAAAGCCCTACCTGCATGTGTCCCCCTAGCTGAGTGTCACTGTCATTTTGCACTTTCAGTCCGTTGCACAGCTATAGGTTACAACAAAAGAATTTACTTACAGGTGCACCTGTCATTCTATCCACAGCCAAGTCATTGTTAGCAGATTTACGATGTAGGCCTACTTCATGTTGGCTATGTGATAATGGGAGTATTGCTGCCATTTGCTGTCATTTTATCAGACATCTACACAGAAGTTTGTTCCTCATCAGTTTATTTTGTTACAAGGTACTTCTCTCTGTGCCTGTTGTGTGAAGTTTTTTAAAAATGCAAAATAATTTTTGTGACTTTCCAAGGGTCGGAAAGTAAAAGTCAATGCTCAAATTCTTTGCATTCCTTGTAGTCAGACACTGCAGATTTTAAAATGTTCTCATTGAAGAGTGTTTTTTTATTTTTTCACATTACGACATCTTGTTTCATACACTAGGTGGTTTCCAAGGTAGGCAGTAAAACTATTTTCCATAGTAACCTATACACAAGCTTGTGCCCAAAATGTGACCATGCCTAAAACTGAAAACTATCTGTACATAAGCTAATCTGCATGGTTCAGATACTTTTCCAGCAGAATAGCATGACAGTGTGAAAAAAAAAAAAAACATGAAGTATGTTCAACCATTTCTGTTTTGATCTGAATGTCACCTTAAGCTTGTCTTCTCAGCATCGTGCTGCCGTGACTCCCCCGTAGTGAGTCTTTAATTATCTTGGGAAAACAAGTAGGCCTAAGTAGCTTTGAGTTTCACTTTTATTTTGTCATGCTATAGTGAATTTTATGTGAATTCCCTCCTCTGTGCTGCGAAATTCTCTCACATTTCAGCCTGACTGATCCCACGAATGACTGGTTCATGGCATTATTCTAGATTCAGAGACAGATTTTTGGTGTCACAGTGGCTTCCTCTATCCTGAGATTCAGTGTATTTTTAGCCGACGCTGAGCTTCAGCACGAAACTTGTTGATTCCAGAACAGGTTTTTCCTCCAGGGTACGTTGGAACTGGTTTGTTGTGGGTTGATAAACGTCACTCGGGGGTTTACTACAACGAAACTGCAAACAGACAGTGTGGAGAGGCAGCCCATGCTTCACAGGCACATAGAATTGTAAATGAATGGTGACTGCAGTCATATCTTCAAAATCTGTGGCATGTGTGAACATATAGCATCTAACTGCAGTTTTTGGAGCAGGAAAGTGGAGGAAGCTTGGAGAAGGTTACTTCTCTTTAGGCGGTGTTTTACCGTTCAGTGAGTGTTGCATCCGTGCTTGGGAATGTTCATTTATTTGCTCCAGTTAGTATTGTCACTACAATAATGACATCCACTGATATTGCAGTGCTAGTTGTATTAAAAAAAAAAAAAAAAAAATTCTTTTTACATACATGAATATTAAAAAAGCTTTAAAAAGAAATTGAAAATGTTTAATAATAAAAAAACAACAACAATCCAGTATTGTGCATATAGCCATCTGGTGAAAGTCAAACTCTCTCGATCTAGCAGCGGTGTCCTCCTCAGACAAACGCTGCTACGGAGACGCTGGCTGCTTTGCTTGTGATCCAGTACAAAGTTAAAAATTCACACATTATCATGGCTTTCAGAATCTGAAGACAGACAGATGGGGATTTTATGTGTGAACACATCCCGAGAACGGTGTGAAGGAGCTGCTGTCTTCTGAAGAGGATGCCTTCGTATTGGCGGGAGTTTCTGGCAGCGCGTGTTGAGGACCATCAGGCGCTCCTTACGAGCAGATGGTGTGTGCGTTCCTTGAGTGTGCAGGTAGATGGTATGTGCGGTATGCTTACTGCAGAGGGAAGCAGCAGGAATCCTCAGTGTGAGGTAGCGTGTCATCGGTTGTCCTATATGAGGAGAGAGGGTGTCTGCAGGGTGTTACAAATCTGTCACTTCAGTTTGAAATTAGAATTCACAAAGTGTCTTGGAGTGGGAGTGTTAATCTAGGATCAGGTGTCTCCTGGACGTACTCTAACCTTTTCCATTATGAGCTAAAATGCAGAACTGATCCAAGATTAGCACTTGTAGTCTGAGATCCTTCGTGGATACAAACCTTAGTCTGTGTCAGCCGTTCACCCACTGAGCAATTATGTGCTCTTCCAAAAACTTGGGCCTACACGATGGTGTGTACTTCAGATGTTCCCAAGTCTGATTCCTCCATCTGTTCAGAACACGGCATTTGTGTAATTATGCTAGATTTTGGGCATATTTTGTGTTAGGAAATGAGCTGGAAACGTCTAGGCTACTGCTTACTTTGAGCAGTAGTGTGATGTGCCTTCTAAAGTGAGTCGCTGTTGGTCAGTCACAGGTCAGATCTTTCCATCCAGGGTTGCTTATTTCACGCCAAGAGACTGCATTATGAATACCTCCCAAACCTTATCGTCTCAGAATATTCTCTAAGCAGAAAATGTGGGGTATGTACTGTAAATGTAAATTGAAAAGGGGTTGTGTTTTGTGATGATTGTCGCCGAGCTTGTCAGTTGCATCACATATTCAGTGTGCAGGCTAATGGGGCCTTTTGTAGGGAGGAGTAGGGTGCATTAGGGCTAGCATTCAAAGTGTTCTTAAGTGTACCGCCTTGTTACTAGGGCCAGATATCGAGCACAGAGGCCTTGCTGACTTGCTTTTTGTCGTTGGCTGTATCCCAGGATGAAATGACCTGACTCCTGTTTAAATTACGTTCCAATGTCTTGTCCAGAAGCTTGTCCACATGGTTCTACATCCTGACTTTAGCCCATTATTTAGAGAGAGTTTCCTTGTCACACTTTCAGATTCATGTATTTTTTCCTTGCGGTTTAGATGGTGTTTGCGTACCGCCCCCGCTGTGACGTTAGTGAGTCTCATAAGCCCCTCCTCCTCCTGTCCATGGCCCCTCCTCCTCGAGGACTCGTAAAAGCGTCATGTCCTGACCTCAGAGGCACACTAATGGCACAACCGGCCACTGAGAAACCGTTTACATCCATTAACGATTCAGTCCTTTTTTTTTTTTGGTTTGTTTTATTTTTATCACGCATGTTTACCATTTTGTGCTCATGGGCTTCGTAGGGTATGGTAAATATGTCCCAAGGGTCATATGAATGGAAGGGTTTTCCAGATCCAGTCATGGGGACCCTTTTTTGTTCCACTCAATTTTTGTAATTAGTTCAGGCCATTGAGGACATGTTTTTGTGTGTTTCCGTGATTTTATCCTTTTTTTTGTCTGCTCCAGCCCTTTTGCTGGTTTATTTGTTTGATTTAATTTAGCATCTCATCATCAAATTTATTGATCAGTCAAATAAATCCATCAATGAGTCAATCAAACGTTCACATTATATGCTTATATACTACACGAATCACAGCAGGAATTGCCTATATCTGGAACAACGACAGAATATGTTGGGATCCAGAGCTGAGATTGGGAAGCAATGCTGAATGTTAAAGGCTACCTATGTGGGCTTTTTACCATGGAAATATTATAAAATAATCATGCTAAGGCATATCTATGATGCGCTGGCAATCTCTGTCTTTATGCACTTTTAACCAAAATTGTGCACCTTTATCTGTGTTTGTTATTCTAAAATGTGTTCGGGAATGTTTCTGGGTGTGGCGCTCTTTTCTGTGTGGGGAGGGGTGGGTGTCCCTACAGAGCCTGTGGTTTGGGATCAGATTATAGCGTAGCGTTTGTTGCTAGCTGGCTAGCTGCTGCAATGATGGAGGCAAAGTCCAGATACAGCAAAGCAAAAAGACAAGTCAACAACAGGGATCGTTCAAGAGGTAGTTAACCCTGGAATTTATTTTCCTTGGTGGCGTCAGCTGAAGTTTAGCAAAGGGATGAAAAGCGACGCGGAGTTGGCATGTTCTCTTTTGGACCTGTAAGTAACGTTACCTCTGGCTCTCCAGGTAGCTACATTAGGTAGCTAGATGACAGAAGTCAGGTACTCGGAGGGAGTGCGCTGGGTTCAAAAAGGGAGGAGGAGACTTGGTGTAAACACAGGACAATCAAACGGCAATGATTTGAAGGATTTGTTTTGTGCCGTGTGCGGTATTTTGACCTATATGTCATTATCCTAGAGTATCTGTGTGCTTGTAGACAAGGCAGTGGCGGTAGCAGAAGTAGTCAAAAGAGGAGAAGAAGCTCAGCTCTATAAATATGCACATAGATGCATCTTAGGGCTTTGACCTCTACTTTTCTTTGTAGGTGAAGTACTTGCATTCCACTCGCTGCTAAGATACTTGTATGGTGTTGAATTATTCAAAGTGGACTTGAGCCATGCCAGTGTCTAGAGAGAGAAGTGTGTTGTTGTGTGTTGTTGTTTTTTTTTGTTGCAAAAAATGTGACCTTTCTGCAGGTTTTGGTGTGTGTTTGTCCTGGGCTGTGGTATAGAGCTTGGGTAAATGAAACCAGGCAGCTTTTATTTTAGGCTGTAAATGAAAGGTGTGTCTTTACACTTTAACTGAGTCATGTGAATCAGCTCTGACGTTGCTGGCCTGAGAGCGAGGGAGAGAGAGAGAGACACAGACAGAGACGTGTGTACGTGCGCGCGTGTATGTGTGTGTGCATGTGTGTGTGTGTGCGCATTAATGTAGTGAAACTGGAATTCCTCATTCATTGTTCAGATGTCTTGATGAAGTATAGGTCAGTAGCCTTGCGGTGTTTTTCTTCCCTTTTTTCCATCTTTTATCAAGGCTTAGTCAGACTTGTTACCGCAACACATAGCATGATTGTTTTAGATTTTATAAAACAGCAGAATTTATACCAATAATATAACGAGGTCCATTTGAATACAATGCTTGATCCCCAGAGGAAGTGGGTTAAGTTTCTTTGGGGTGCAAAGTTAAGGGATCTAAGCTATGAAGGTGTGGTTGTGCTCAACACCAACCACATTCTTCAGTGTTCATTAATCATCAGGGTTTCACAGAGAACACTTGTGAACCGATTGGTGAAACCACGTGTACGTATGCGTGTTCAATGAACGTTGTCATTCTGTGTCAGGCGTGAACGCAGTAGTTCACAGATCCAAAACTGTGTGTTGTTGTGGAGGCTGTGTTGTACCAGTCTAAACATGCCAGTGAGTTGAAAAATGAAGGAAGACTGGACCCATTGCTCGGTGGAGCGAATGAGGCATCGTTTCCTTCATGTGCTAATGCTAACCCGCTTCAGCCGATAAACGTCCCTCTGTGACAACAGGCAGTAGATAAGAATGGTTGGGCTTCCACTTGTAACTGACATCACATCAGTAATATTGTGCAACAGCATTGCCGTTGCTCTACGTAGCCTAATTAAAAACTGTTTTGAAGGGCGCTGACGGCTTACAGCTCATCGCATTGGTGCTTGAAGTGCTTTGCACCCTCCGCCCATTCGTGGATACATTTGTGCGGATGGAACCAAATGCTGCAAAAGAGGAAGGCATGCCGTAGGAACTCCCTCATGTGCCATTAATCCAAACAAGAACAACCAGTGCCGGTGTTTAGCATCGTGAGAGCATCGCTCCTGCAGTGCGAGAGTAGATTTGTGGTGTCTGCAGCTTGACGTCATCCCTGGCCGTGAGTGTGAAGGTACGTGCCGTGGACACAAGCTGTTCGCACGCCGTGTCAGGATGGCGGTAATGAATTAGTCCAGAAATCTTCACTGCTTTACTGCATCTGAGAGCTGAGGTTTGCTGGTGTGAGTATCTGTCATCCTTTTACCTCACAGACACCTTCTGCCACCCCTGCCGCTTAAGAAGAGTCAATGAGGGCTTTGAACAACCCGGTGAAAGAAGTAAATGTGCTGCTTTTCTTCTCAAACCCACCTCGTTGGTGACTGACCTGAAAGAAACCCAGACAGAAACGATCGGGCCACTCCGCTGTTGACTTGCCATAGCTCCAGTAGCGGTAGAAAACAGCAGGTATTGTTTTTTTTTTTTTTTGTTTTTTTTTGTTTTTTAAATGTGCATCATAGCAGCTAAGAGTATTTTATTTGCTTTGTTTTGGAGCGAGGCCAGCATGGTAAGAAGGCTTTCTTCACAGTGTGAGGCAGGAACGTTTGGCGGGGGCACTTGTTAGAACAGGCTAAGGTCTGTTGGGCCTTCACGTCGCGCTCTCTCCTTCTCAGTCTCTCACACTTATTCCCGACGTGCCAACCCGCCCCCCCCCCTCACCCCACCCCACCCCCACTCAGAATAACAGACTCCCTGACTGCCATGTCCTCCTGTAAACTCCAGACTCCCCTGCTTCCTGTTTGTCTGCAGCGTCTTTTCAGATAAAGATGCTCCTTGAGTACCACCTCTGTAAACTCTGCAATCTCCAGCCCTGGTACCTGGGCTGTGTGCACTGCATATGAGGGGCATGGGGAGGGGGCATGGGGCAGAGGTTCACTGTTGGTAATTAATTTAGTCCCCCCCCCCCCCCCCACCCAGGGAGGGTGTTTGTGCAGATCCACAGAGCAGTGCAGATCTCTCTAAATTAATCATACCTTTAAGCCTCTAGGTGTGATCTTAGAGCTTAAATGAATTAATGTGCACGAATCACAGATTGCAATGTGTGGTTTAGACCTAGGCATAGACATTTACGTGGAGAAAATGTATTTCCTTCATGTCCGGTCGTATTTGGCCGATCCCAGCAGAAGCAGCTAAGTCGGTTTTAGTCAGTGTTCCTAAAGGATACAGAGAGTCAAGTTGCTTCACAGGTGTTTTGGTCTGCTGTCCTGTCTGTCTTTAATCTCTGGCTGAAGTAAGCTGTAAAAGTGCTTTTTATGGGCACTTTGGTTGCAGTAACTGGTACTCCCTTTTCAGACTAACTGGCGTCACCTCTTGTTCACCGTGGTTCTATGAATATCGGCTTCAGTCTTATCATATGGAAGTTATAAAAAATCTCTTGAATGTAAAGTCTGTAAGCTATGCTTGTTTTCCCTGGTATCCAAAGCTGTAATGGGTTATATATTGGTATATACATGCCATTTTTTACATTTTCTAGATGTTCTAATAGTCCCCAGTGCGTATGTTCCAGGGTGAAATTTACAATGCACCCATCCCTGTAGCTTCTTCTGAAAAGCCTGTGTTTTTCTCATTACTCAGTCCAGGTGTTGCCTGCTGGTTGCTTGGTCCCATTATCCCCCCCTCCCCACTTCTGCTCCACAGCCAATCCCCGTCGCAGGATTGTCTCACCTGAAGGGATTTGCATACAGAGCCCGCCCCTGGCCTCTGATTGGCCAGGTGCTGGAGTTTCTCTCCCCCCTTTGGCCTCCAGCGGCTGTCTGTTCTCAGACTCACTGCTGGAGAACAAGTTGCTTCACCGTAACTTCTCCTTTTCTAAAATTTACACCAGCAGTTGTAGTCTCTCTTTTTTTCTCCTCCTTTTTCGTATTTGTTGCATTCTACGCCGCAGCGAGGGGTGAGATTCAAGCTGACTCGGAATACCTCGACCTGCTCTCCCCAGACACGCCCAAGGATTATTTTCGCCTGACAGCTCGGTAGTTTTGTGGGGCTCTTTCTTTTTTCGTGTGGGGGTGTTGGAAGTCAGGTTCTTCACTTTTTTTTCTTCTTCTGCTCTTAACATGAAGACTGAGACGAAGGCTTTGTTTCAGTGAGGTCAGTAATCAAATCATCTCTTTTAATTTTAATTTGTTTGGTCGTCTCTGAGAGGCCACTTGAGCTAATTCAGACACTGAGATGTAAACAGAAGGTTTAGATGGCTCGCCTTTGATTAGGCTTCTGTGTCTTGTGTTGTTTTCACTAACATTAGCGGTTAGTTGAGTGTTAAATGAGCTAACTAAACAAAACCATGTATATACAAAATAGAAAACCTATGAAGTCGTTAAAGCAGCGCGCTAACTTCGTGTTTATGGATTCAAGCTATTCGGCTGTGAGGGTGTGTTCAGTACCTTTTCTGCAAAGAGAAGTCAAATCAAATGCTTCAGCACAAGTTACGCATATTTACAACTTTCTCTCAGTATGCTACATGTACCAGTTGATGTATATTCCATAGTTACCAACCATGGCTCAGTTTTATTTAAATGTAACTTGGTATTTTTCCGTCAGAGAATCACTTCAGCCATACTTGGAACTCTGTATGTACCTGAGTTATAAGAATCAGGTATAATCAGCAATGCCATTTAGAATTGAATGCTAAAATGTGTTGTTTTTTTTGGGACTTATCGGCAGTGGGTTGATGTTTTCTTGTTTTTGTGGCGCATTACCTTATATGGGCTGTTGGAGCAAGGCAGGGATCCTTGTTTCGCAAACCCACTGGCCAAGCCTATATGGTTTTGAATATCGCATGGTGTAAAGTTACTAGTAGTTATCTTTCTCAGAGTTTCCGAATGTGCGATTCAGCTATGTCGCCAGGTAGACTGTGGAACGGGTTAAGGCAGTACCAATAAAACCCACTCAAGGAAACCAAGAGACATGGATTATTGAAATGGAACCATAACAAAAACATTTTGACACCAGGCTTTCCAACACCCGCTGTTGACTGAGTGGCAAAGTTCTTGTGCAAAACTCCCAAGAGATTATAGGGGTACTTCACTTTTACAGAATTTTAAAAAAATATGTGTTATTTCAATTTTAGTCTTTGTTTTCAGTTGGCCCAGACAATATTTGTGTACGATGAAGGATATTTTTGATATCTTCAGATGAACTGCTGGCTTCTGGAAATAGCCTATGTAAAATATTCTTTGTTGCACACGGAACCTGTCTGGGCCAATTGAAAATTTACGCAGAATTTATTTATTTATTTATTTTAACCCCAGAAAGTGAGCTGTCCTTTTGAAGAAAATGCAAGCGGTGCGTGTCCCTTTAAAAGGACACGCTGTTTAATATGGTCATATGATTATCTCCACCCTGGTGCAGCGTGTCAGGGACTTGTTTAATTTCAAGCTTACTTATCAGGACCTCATCAGTTCACTGGAGCCAGGAGTGAATGCTGCTCACCCAGTTGTTTTGGGGATCAGCAGGGTTGCATTGAGATACAAGGGCACCGAAAATCAAGAAGTGGTTTCATTTCCTGTTCTGTCTAAATTGCGTAGTTCATTTCGGATTTGACATTGGTCTTTTTGTGTAAATGAGTTTGCTTTAATACATGTTCAACTTGGATCAGGTTAATAATTATTATACATATATTTTTTTTCTGATCTGAATAGTAAAGATAAGAGTACACTTCCAGTTTCAACTATACAGCCTTGCATGACTTCTCTCAAGTACCAAGCACCTGATATATCAGCTGTTCAATCAGGGCACTGTTACGACAACCCCATCTTCCGCATTCGTTTTTAATAATAAGAAATAGGCTAAAGCCTCCTCTAAGCCAAGGATCCAAAACTCTGGGCAGAGAGGACCACAGTATATGCTGATGTTTAATTCACCTTAAAATGGTTTACTTCACTAAATGGTTTAGACCAATTAACCAGTGAGGTCTGTTTACGGTCCAATCACAACTTTAATTCATTGTCCAAGTTCAGAGAAAAAAGGAATTTAAATAAAAAACAGCAGACGTTGTGGCCTTCCAAGACCACGATAAAGAGTCCCTGCCATCCTGCCAACCACAGAATATAGTAAAACCAGACTAACTCTCAGCACTTTAGGCCTGGGTTGGCCTGCATCTACTCTGAAGTCTCTTCACTGCATTTACATCTGAGGAATGCTTGACAGCATACGGCACATGCCAAAATGAGCCAGCCTCTGTCTACAGAAACATACGCAAGAGTCTGAGATATGCGTCTACCTTCAATGTAAACAGTATTCGCCCTGGTATGGCGATGGCAAGAGGTATTCGCTTTTCACGAGAGAAAAACAAAGGAACGTATTTATTATTTTTTGAAGACCCATATGAATATCTTTGTGACCTTTTGTGTTTGGGTGGGTATATTGAGTCTCACCTACCAATCGGTACCACTAGTGTGTGTCTTTGGAGGGCATACGCCTCAGACCTCTGCCGGTCTCTATGGCATTGTCAAGGACAGGAGAGTGTGCACTCAAGGTCATATCAGGGACACTGCAAGACCTTGCAGACCTAGTCAAGCGGTGGGAGGGATGCTGGCTAAAACCGCACTCCATTTAGGTGTCCTCATTTTCACAAACCCCAGTCCACTGGTCTGTGTTTCCGCTGATGGTCTGCAGCAGCTTAGGTGGCCCTGAAAGTGAGGGGTGGGGGTGGAGGTAGAGGGAGTTGACAGTCTGCTTAGTCAACTGATTGTTTCAAATTAAAAATTCACAGTTGAAATACTTCTATTCTTAAGATAAACGTGAAAACACCCAAGCACCTGAAAATCTTCTACATAACGTAACTAAAAGCAGAAATAAATACATTAGAAACATTTTTTTTTATATTGGTGAAAGTGGAACAGTTCCTGTGAACCTTGGCAGGAGTTTCACTGTGCCCAAAGGGCTTTAGTTTCTCAAACGGCGCATTTGACCCAGGTCAGAATCGCGAGCACGAGGGCTGTATCGGAACCGAGAAGGCACCTGAAGAACTTTCCGGCGCGACGTGGGCACCTCTTCCAGCGACGTGACTGTGTAAACACGTCCCCTTTCTGCGTCTCATTTGGGTTGTAAATAAGGCCGGGAGCCCGGGGGGCCTGGGCCGGCGCGAGGGCAGAGCAGACGGAGACGCGCTAAGCGAGCGGCTTTCGGCAGAGCTGGGTTTCTCCTCTCGCAAGCAAAGGGGCGGCGGGCGGGCGTGTCAGCCTCTCGCTGCCTACAGGCTACTGTCGGTAATTAGATCATCGTGCTTTACAGCGGGGGAGGGGGAGGGGGCGGGGGCGGGGGGGGGAGACTTAATCAGCACTGCCTTGGCAAGGCCCAAGTGTGAAACAGTAGAGGGCTGGGCTGGTATCTGTGCTCTGCCCCCCCCCCCCCCCTTTGTGATTGGATATAGCCTGGCGGACCACCAATGGGAGGATCGGGATTTATTTGCCTTCTCTTCCCATATGAATATTGCTGGTCAAAGGTTGAGATGCTTTTCTTTTCGTGTGGACCTGGGACATCGGGGAGATGTTACCCTGCTGGACTGGTAACATGAAAGCTGTGTTCTGTCTCCCTCAGTCTCATTTTGCTTTAAGTACTGACATTATCAACGGGTCACAATGCTCTGTAGCACTCCCAGTAAATGGAAAATAGAGGCATGCAGTCATAGCTGCTGCACAGACAGCAGAGCATGAACGCTCTCTAGATTGCGTGCATCGCCAGAGATAACGTTGTTTCCTTTTGAGGTAATCAGATATTTTTTTCCCCCAGTCCTATGAAAATCACGTGCACTCTCCACGTTGCTCACTTCCTGTTCTCGATGCTGCTGCATTAACGGCAGGGCATCGCTCAGAACCGGGCCACGTTGCTGAGAGAGGATGAGTCAAAGCACACGGTGCGTACTGGGGTTCTCGCTAAAGTGACAAGACCTCACGATGAACAGGGGATCTTTTTTTTTATGATGTTCTTTATTTGTGTGACTGCGCCCTCTGCTCCCTCACACGGCTCAACCCCCGCAGCTCGTCCTTGGGGCACGGCGGGTGATGCTGACCCCGTCGTGTGAGCTCTCTGCCGCGCGGGGAGTCCTTCAGGGTCTCGCGCACGGCCGCCCGTCCCTGCCGGAGACTAAATTTAGCCTTGTGTAGCATTTCTCTCCCGCACAAAGAATCCAGTGTGACCGTCCCTCAACTCTGGAGAAAGAGACAACTGAGGCCCAAACAATACTGTGAGGAGCTGGGAACCCCCACCCCCCCTTAGGGCACAGACTAACCAAACCATGATAGCAAATATGGCTGTTTTCTGCCCTCTCAGCAGCTCACAGCTTTAATGTGCATCACGCTTTTTAAGCTGCGCACGAGGCCCGAGGTAAAATGGGTGGCAGGAGTGGCGTGCGTACTCGTAAGCGAACATTCTTACGCTCTTATGTAGATTTCTGCAAGTGACACGCCCACGGTTGCTTGGTTTAAAATCTCTCCTTGCCTTTTAAGGGCGGAATAAAAAAAAGGGCAGCGAAATAGTTGGGTGCTTCACAGCGGACCTGCTGTCTGCATCTGGTTTGGTTTGGAGGAGGCCGTTCAGCGAGACAAAATGTCACCTGTCCTTGGTTCCGGAGCCCGCGTCGGCAGGCCGTTGGCTCTTTGTGTGCACGCTGACCTGCGTCGGGGGCAATTTGCATGACATTTTCCTGCTACTCTCTCCTTTTCCACTGCACACGCTCTCCCAGTGTTGTAACTACACGGTGCTGTAAACAAGCTCAGACTGGCAGGCTATTGTTCTGAGCCCCACAGACTTCACAAACAGGTTCTCCGAACGCTGCTTTATCTTTTGACTTGCGATGAAATACTGCAGTGAATAATGTAGAGAGAAAGACAGAGAGAGAGAGAGAGAGAGAGAGAGAGAGGGAGAGAGAAATGTGGGATGGTGAAAGGTGATTCTGGTCTACAGAACAACCGCTCCCTCTCAGGTCCTGGCAAAGGTAGGCATACAGTACAACAGTGGCCCTCGAACATGGACCTGGAGAGATGCAGGGTCTCCTTGTTTTTGTTGTTACTCTGCACTTAATTGAGCAAATAAAACAAGCTGATTACATACTTATTTCACCTAAACTGGTTTCTTGGGCCTGAGTTAGTTGCTGATTTTAAGTTGAGCACAAAAACCAGTACTCTGTGGTTCTCCTGGGCCAGCGTTGATGACTACTGTTGTACAAGCACAAACTGTCTTATGTTTTTTTATTTTTATCAGGGCTTCTGTCCCCAGAGCTTAACCTGAAAGAGCATATTCAGCCAATTCAATGGTGATCAGAATTCTGGAATTTGACAAATCATAGGAGACATCACTGACTCCTCAGTGGCTAATTATCCCCGGTCCGAGTGCTTGTTTGTTATTGAGCAACATGGCATTGAGGAATGGTTCCCAGCACTGTCCTTGTTCTTTGTGTGACAATTATAGAAGACGGCAGCAGCATTGCCTTGAGGAGCGATGGTCACTGTTACCCAGCAGTAAAAAGGGGGCCAAGTCGTGTCGCTAATGATTAATCCAGCATGGCCAGGATTTCAGCGCGTAGCTCAGTTGCACAGTTGCGCCCACGCAATTCGAGCTGTTGGGAAAGCGAGTGAGAAGAGGCCCGTTGGCTTGGTTGCTCAAATTCTCGGGTGTCGCACCCACCTATTTCCTCTTTTTTACGTGGCAAGGGAGGGGCGGGGAGCGCCCACAGGGCAAGGTTCTTCTTTGAGGAGCCTGAGAATGGCGCTGTCCCGCCCACCCGCATCCCTGTCAGACCCCATTGTACTGACCCCTGAGGGCCCAAGGGGGGGGGGGGGGGGCTGCTACCTTGCCTACTTGGCAAGTAGGAATCTGGCCCAGGTGCTAACTAACTCTCACATGATCGCTGGGGAGGGGGTGGGGGGGGTCTGCTTTTGTTTCATTCAGTTTCGACTGAAGATGATTCCTGATGGGGAACATTTTTTGTGTGTGTGTATGTGCTCTCAGGCCAGTAATATAGAAGAGCTTGGGTTCTGGAGAATGGTCCATGTGAGAAGAGTGACCTTATTGGTCATTGAGACAAGAGCAGGCCTGACCTGGGAATTTAGTCAGCGTTGTAAACGGAAACATTTGGGCCTGGATATAAGAGATTGGCCAGCTTCCAGTTGCCTGAATATTTCAGCACTGGGATTCATTCTGAAGCATAGCATCTCAGTGTGCTGTGTCCCAGCCAGCAAACAGTGGTTTCCAGCATGGCAAATGTCTAAGGTACCTTACTGTGAGAAGTTCTGACATGTGCGTGTGTGAAATTAAATATGCAGGAATGTTCTCGGGTCAGGTGATTTTTTTCTTTCAGTAAGCAGCATTAAATAGGTCTCAGTATCACATGTCAAAGGGCTGATTGCGGTAACAGCGGCATCCTGTAGCTTTCGCATGTTGCAGCTGATAACCATTCTGTGGGGCCTCTTCTTAAAATAAGCCCTCCCGCCCCCCCCATGCCACCACTGCCCCAGACCACAGTTGCAGTTGCTGTAGACCAAGGGCCATTAGACTTCTACACAAATAACACAGTGCATCTTGTCAGGAGGTAGGCTAAGGGTTTTGGTTAAGGCATTTTTTTTTCTGTCATCAAAGGACATATTTTGTGTGACTTTGTGCTTGGAACTTTGTCTTGAGGTTGGCTGGGATGACTAGAGCGACTTACTTTCATTCACTGTGTAACCAGGCGGAATTTACCACTGTCTTTGTCCTAGATACTGGGGGCTCAACAGAAAAATGGCTATTTCTGCAAAATGGTAAAACATATATGCTTGCAAATACTATGAAATAAAAGCTGATTTGTTTCATATTCTTCTTTTGATGTCAAATCCAAATCCAAGTAGGCTATATCGCAAAAATAACAAATTTCTCTCTACTGTTACCATACTCTTGGAGGGCACTGTATATGCCAAGGCGTGTATTACTGTGGTATATGTAGGCTACATATGGTTAACACGCCTTGGCATATATACTCTCGTGCCCCTTTAATGAAAGGGGCACTGTCTTGGCCTGCTCTCTCAGCAGGCAGTATTCTTCCACGCAGTGTCTAGACATGACTGTAGTGGGGAACACCGAAAGAAGGGAGGGCGGGGGTGGTGGCGGGGCTAGTTGAACAGCTTTCCTTTAGCTCCCCCCATCCGCCACCCCAGAAAAATATACTAGTCTCTGGATCAGAAGCGTGCTTCAAAAAGCATCCATGTTGAAGCTCTGTGGCGCTCCTGTCTGGCATGAACCATGCACTCCTTTCTGTTTTTATTTTGCACTCCCCAGTTTAAGTTGTTTTCACGTTCTAGTCCGACAGACTCTAGAGACAATCCTGAAACAGTTCATCCCAGGCCATGGACATGGTGGATGGATTTACGATGCGAAAAACAAAATGGGTAACTTTGGAGGAAGGTGAACAGGTGTGCAGTAGGGGCTGAACCACCGGCCTGAGAATGGGCGAAGGAACGTAGAAACCTTATTTGTTACAGTCAGTAGATCGTTCACAAACTCCCACCAAGCTCTATTAAGCTTGTCTCTATTAATATTTGTCTGTGTGTGCATGTGTATTTGTGTGTGTATGCCCATTGGTTGTCCTGCATTATGAGGCCCTTTCATCCTGAATGCTTACTGACACTACAAGGACTTTTGGGATTATGACTGGACCCCTGTTCTCATAATTTTGACAGCATAAAAAAATGGCTCATCTGACCATTACATCTGCCCTCCCACCTTTTTTGCGCTGTTCTTGTACACCACAAAAACCTTGTGTGAATGTGTGTATGTGTGTATGTGTGTGTGTGTGTGTGTGTGTGTGTGTGTGTGCGCGCGAGTAGCCATTTTGATTTCTCTCTGAACACAGTCGAACCATGCATCCTTCAAAAATGCTCAGTTGTAAAAATGTTTTTGTAAGATTAAGAAATTACATTGAAATTGACCCTTCAGATAAATACACAATTGGGAAGAATCAGAATCATTAACCTCACGTTTAATGTGCAATCAATGCCATATGTGACCACGCATGTGAGTATATTATGCTTAGATTTATGGTTTCCCAGAACAAGTCATTATTTTGTTCTGCATTTTAAGACCAATTTAATGGGGTGTATTGAATTATAGCCACTTATCCATGATTGATCGCATAAAATATGTAATTGGAAAAATACAGCTGACAAACTCAATCTGCTGTCGACTGCCAGACAGTTCATCTCTATGACTCTAGTTTCGCCATAATGAGTCTGAGGGTAGTGTGAGGGAAACGTGTGAGATTTTAAGACCTCATCAGAACCTCATCTGTTTTACACACCTACTGGGACTTTTGAAAATTTCACATCTTTCTACAGAGATGTGATTATCACATTGCTATTTCAGCAGTGTTAAGTGCATTACAGAAAATGTGCCCCGAAAAAATGTATCGGTGGTCATTTAACGTGAACCCAATCGAGGATTGACCTTATCCTTTTTTGATTAAAGTGAACGAGCGTGGCATAATGTTTGGCCATTTAAAGCCTGGTCTCTAATGCCGCCAGTATTACAGAGTGGCCATTATCCTGAGTGATCAGACAGGATCACTTGCCTTGAGTGCTAGGTCTTCAGTGCATTGGCTATGAGGGCTGCAGCACACTAGTCTCGCATAGCCAGACCTACCTCCACACTTCGTTTCAGCTTTGTGCCAGTTGCCTGGCTCAACCCATTATCATTCCGGTGTAGGGGAAAAAAATCTCTCTGGCTTGTTTGTATTTCTTTAAACCAGTCACAATCGTCTTGGGCGGCATCCTAAGCCCAGGATGCAGCGACGGTGCCCTTGACAACGGTAACATGCAGTGGAAGGGGAGGATAATTCCGACTGAAATAGTTAGCCAATCGCAGGCTTATACCCACAGTCTAGGCTATATCCTGTGAGTAAGACTAGCAGCACACACATGCACAAACTGGGCTTCAGCTGCTGGTTCTTCCTTCTTTAAGTGGGAATCCTAGCTGTCACAGAAGCAGGAAGTGATGTTGTTGCGTTCAGGCAGCTGAGAAGATGGAATTAACGCTTTGCTAAAACCTGCAGAAGACCACAGTTGAGCAGATGGGACCAGGTTGTAGACGATAATTGTTTCATATGACGTAGGCTTTACCAATGTCTCACTGATTCCTGAAACTGAATTGGATGTAAAAAATAAATAAATAATATTTTGCCAATTCTACCAGATCAAATTAAGCTCGTGTTATTTTTTTTATGATCTTCAGCCAACACATTACATCACATTACTGGCATTTAGCAGATGCTCTGGGTATGACTACTACTACTGCTGCTCTAGTACTACACAAACTTGCGCTGTTGTGTTAGATATGTAACACAAGAAGATAATGTAACATATGCAAAGTGTGTTGCTTACTGCCGTTGGGAAGGGGTGCATTGCAGTTGAGCAGAGGCCTAAGAGTACATGTGGAGAAAGGTTAAGTTCAGTGCTTCTCAAACGGACAGTTTGAAAAACTGGCATATTTCCACTTCAAGTCCCCTTGACCACGATTCCCTTTATCACAGCTTGTCTATCATTATTTCAAAAAAAAAAAGAACATTTATTCCCTCACTTGCCTGAGTGTGGAGAGTTTGCTTGTAGTTTGCATTAAGTAGAGAGAGGCTACCTTTATTTTTCTGTCTAACCTATATTTTAACTCACAGATATCTGTAGTTTGTCATTATAAATCACCCTGTGATGTAACGCACTGTGAAGCACATAGTCTTCAATGTCAGGTTTTCTACAGGCTGTTTTGTAAGGCTCGGTGATTTACTGCCTCTGACCTCCACAGTGGACCCGAGGCTTTGAATTAGATCCCTCTCGGTTCTGCGTGAGTCACGTCACCCAAATCGCTGAGCTAACGTTGCTCAGAAAGCCCGGTCCTTGCAAGCGGCCACTCCTTGTTTGTCCATGGTTTGGCCGAGAACACAGGGGCGTTTAGCCTTGCGTGTTAGAAGGGGGGCTGGGGTTAACCTCCCGGGATCCTACTTTTATTGGCTGGGTGGTGATTTCAGAACGGCGGCTCCACCCACTAAGTAAAGCGAAATCCCTCTGGATCACATCTCATTTCAGCTCGGGCTGTATTTCGACCTCACTCGCGTTGAAAAGTTCTATTGTGTCCGAGAGGGAATAGAACCAGTTGAGCCCTGCGCTCCCCAATCACTGCTTGAGCCTCTGTGCAAATAATGACTCACAAAAAATCAGCATTCACTGCAGTGTTTTCAAGCAGAAAAAAAAATTGGCGCCATTATTTTCTGCAGGGTAATTAGGTTCATGAACATTAATGAGCAAGAATGAAATTAGGAGTGTTTTCTGTTTTCTTCTGTTAATCAACAAGCATTTGTGTACTGGTCCATGAAATCTATTTGTGATCTTACAGTTGAATATTTGCATAGTCAAAGGTTTTTTTGGATGCCTGCTTTCGGTATTGCGGAGACGAGAAATGCTGGTGGCTATCAGTTGTTTTGACCCTGTATCCAGTTTCTCAGAACGGCACTTCTCCTGTGCTGTGGTCTCACGGGTAACAGCGGTTGCGGGCTGCTCTCATTGACAGCCTCCCGAAATGCGCTGCACTCCTCGATTCAGTAAAGGGAGGGAGGGGATGAGAATTGAAAAGCCGGGACATGCGCTCGCATCCCGCAGTAGCTATCAGATGCTGTTAGGAGTGTGAAGTCGAAGGTAAACGCGGCGAGGATTCCACAGGTGATCTGTATTCCTCACAGAGTCCGAGGCAGAGGCTGGGTTTACCTGAAGCGCGGACGAGCTCTCCGATTCGGTTTCGCAGACGGTTCGGGTTATAGTGCGGCGCCTTCGTCTCCGTCGGCCGACGAGGCCGGATCGTGCCGTCCCGTCAGCTCTACAGTTTATCGTCCGCCATCTCCACCCCCATTGTGTGCCCCCCCCCCCCCCCCCCCCCCCCCACCACCCAACCCCTCCCTCACTGCCTCCCACCTCCCTATCATAAACAAATGATCTAGGGCTGGAAAAGAAAAAGCTTGGCTCCGCTCCTCAAATATTGACTTGGTTCAGGCTGTACCTGTCCCTGGACCCCGCCTCCCTGGTGCTGCCCACCCCCCTTCGCATTGCCTCGCCTCTCTCCAGAGCGCACAGTCCACCTAGACGTCTGCCACCTGTATAGTGTGAACTGGATGGTGCTATCATGTAGGGGTGTCACGATATGTCGATCTGGCTCGATGTATCAGCTCAAGGGACAACAATCCGATCCAATCTGTGCAACGTGCAAAAATCGATCTGTATCAGTATGATTCATAGCGAAGTATTTTTTAAAATGTCTGTATACATCCCACGGTGGTTCGCTCACTAGCAACATCGCCATATCGTGTTTACGTTTCTGACTCGACCTCGTCATCACTAACACTAGTGCCATTTTCCCTTCTCTTCAACGTGATGTCAATAGGTTTTTGCACTCTTGACTCTTGACATTTTGGCTGTGTGTGTGCATTGTAACAGGATTGTTTTCCTTGGATCATACATATTGATCATTTCTTACCACATCGGATCGTTTTTGCGGTGTATTGTTGCAGAATTTGTGATATTGCCAAATATTGAACCGTTACCTCAAGAGTCAAAATCATATCTTGTCGCGGTGAAGCCTGAGGTTTACACCCCTGGTGAACTGGCTGGAGGTTTTAACTGCCCTGCTGCCCCTCAGGCTGGGGTGCAGGGGTACAGGCCGCTCAGAGGGGGGTGGGGGCGGGGTTCAGTATCAGGGGGAGGGAATTTCCCAGGGCAGTAGTGGGCCTGCGGGGCCCTTCCATGCCTGGGAATGTCTCAGGATTATCAGCTGATGAAGCGCAAGGACACTCCCACTGAGGGAGCGCTGGTGCAGAGCCACGGAGGTGCAGAAGGATGGGGGCCGGCTAACCCCCCCCCCCCACCACCCCTTTAATGGGACTTCTGTTCAGCTGGGTTTCTTTAAACACTGGAAACCGTTGCTGCTTCTACCTTTGTGCTGCCAGCTACGACTAATTGGTAAGGGGAGAATTATCTATCACCTTGTTTTCTGTGTCGGCCACACTTTGTATAGCCTAGACCTTCTGTGGCATTTGTTTTTTCTTTGAGAATTTCAGGACGGGTAGAGAAAACAAAAGCAGCGTGCGGTAGGGAGTATTAATCATGTTTAAACCCCCTCTCCTTTGTGCTTCCTGGTCCCGTAAATGTAGCCTTGGCCTTGAGATGCCGAAATGGAAAGAGGTGCACTGACCAGTCTGTGTTGCTTGTGTGACTGAAATCCACAATGAGGTCCATCCTTTCAAAGCATCCCCTCCACCTGAGCCGCGGTGCAGCACGCAGCCGCACAGAGGAACCGCCGGCGCGAAACGGATCGGTTTACCGTGCTGTCACAGGCGGTCTGCGATGACAATAGGAGGCGTTTGTCTAGGCTGACGTAGCTTCAGCGCGCTTTGTGGGGACCCAACATAGGGTGGGCGCCTTGCTTTGCCATCAATGCCCGTCTGATTAGCACTGTCATTAGTGCGTTACAGCATAACAACATAATCCAGCAGTTCGCTGATTAGCTCATCATGTTCATTAAAACCGCTCAATGTGCTAATGCTAATATGACTACTAAACTAACTAGCCTAACTAGAGCAACGTGTTATCATACATGGAGCCGTCTTCTCAATTTAATATGCATTTAGAATCTTTGGTAAGTCAGCACTGTAGATATAGCCTTCTCTGTATGTTTGTAGGTCACTCTGGACGTTATAATTAATAAAGAAATATATAATTAATTTTTACGAAGTTTCCATTGTTAACAGCCACATGCAGTAATGTGTTCAAACCAGCTTGTGTGCTACCACACAAGAGTGTCAATTGCCAGGCCGGTTGACACAAATCCAGCCAAATTCAGAAAAACATGAGTGCCGTCTGGTACAAAATATAGTAGCATATATAGTCTATTACCTATTGTTCAGCCTCCCTGTGGAACCAACTCCTAAGAAGATGAATCACCTCAACGGGCATTCCAGAACAGCATGTATATAAGACATTACACCTGGCCCTTACGTAATGCTTTTATGATAGTTTAATGTGCTCTGCACTTACAGTACCAGGATGAACAGGAGGCCGTTATGACCTTATTTCTCTCAGCACAGAGAATGAAGCCCATCATTGATACTGAGAGGCCCAAACACAATGAGTAGGCCTAACCAGTCAAGATGATTGAACATAAGCCTTCTGTTCAATGCTTTGTTGGGTTGCCTGAACCATAACATTTTACATTTAAATGTTAGATGATGCATTTGAAAGGCGCTGATGGTAACAGGTGTTGTGGCTGAAGGTGTTTTGTGATGGCTCGTCTTTTTTTTTTTCCTTCTCTGCGTTGAATGAATGAAGCTGTGACGTGTGCCTGAGGCCGTCGTACACGAGTTTGTTTTTGTAAGCGGACTAGCATAGCATAATCATAACTTAAGCCAGCTGAGTCATGCTGGATCGTGTTTGTAATTGTAGGAGGGGTGGTGTTTAAGCAACAACCTCGTCGGACCGGGTCCCGTGCCCTTCTCAAAGCAGCCAAATAGGAGGCTCCCGCCATCTCCGTCGTGACCGTGATGGTAAGGGCGAGACTCTGTGTTCGTCAGGCAATCTCTCTGGCACCGAATGCTCCCATCTGTATTTTGAAAGGTTAGATGGGTCAGTTGAGCTCAGCTGAGGGTTTCAGTGTGTGCAGTGGCTGCGTTCTTACAGAAAACGAGAAATCGTGCGTTTATGCGTTCGATCTGGTGTCATATGGCATAATTCTGTGCAATCAATTGTATTAATGCAATATCACCATCTTTAGCTCTCATAGAATTGTTTGTTTTGTTTCATTTGGGCGAGTGGTTTTGTAGAAAATGGAAGCTACTGCTGATTTAGTAATGGGGTTATGTTACTGCTTCCAGAAAAATAATACTTTCATAATAAAAGACAAGCAGTTGAGAGGTAAGCAGAGAGCTCATTGGAAACCTTTGTTACGCTGAGAATAGTGTCAGAATTGGGTTTTTGTTCTTGGTTTTATGGGTTATTTGACGTAGGCTATTACATGGGCCCCACCTTAAGTAAAAAGACTGTGTAATGGCATATTTGTCATGTGATATATAGATATCATCTTGAAAGGTCATGATTGAGCAAATATAAAAAAGTGATGCTTGTCACAAGGCACTTAAGGGAACTTTACAAGACTGGTACAAGTCACTTGGCAGACACTCTTATCCAGAGTGACGTACAGTAGTGGATAACTGTGTTACTCTCAGGATTTATCGTCCTCAATTGTACAAAAATTAGCTTGTAATTCTATGTGCATGCAGTTCTCATATGCAGCCTGGAGGTAAACCTGAAAGAGTAAGATAAATAGTATCTGATGGTGTAGCCTGTGCTTCGGGGGAAAGCTGACCTTGCAAAAACTATTACTGATGCAAAATTAATGCTGAATGTGTTTGACTTTATGGCCAAACATATCATTTTAAGATGACCAGACATGTCTTGGTACCGCAGATGAGGGTCTTATTATCTATCAGTTCAGATTTTATCCCCAGGCCGGATGTGATGCACACACAGTTCTTGAGGAACAGACACTAAGTACATTTATTTCAAGTTGGTCCAGAAACGAAAGAAATTGAATGTAAAAATGATTAATAATTAAGGCGGGGGATTGCAGGATTGTTGGAGCAGCCTGTCACTCGGGGCAGTATGAGGATTGGGGTGGGGGTTAACGAAATGAGTTTGTGTCCAGGCATTTCTCTGGAATGTGACCTGGATTGACCTGCCAGGTCCTGATTTTCCTCAGAAGATTGCACCCTCAAACCAAATGGCTAGCAGATTGACTTAGTTGACTCTGTTCCCTCAAACTGCATACTGTATTCATTTATGCACATTACACTATGCCTTATTCTTACTGAGGGCAGTGGCTGTTGCTGGAAACACGGACTTGGCAGTTGTACCTAATGTCTGAACAGCCTTGGTGTGTTGCTCGTGGTTTGTTTTTGACTGAAGTGGGAGTGGACTTCCATGGAAAACTCCCACCTGACTTGCTTTTATTCAGAGTTTGATGAGAGGCTTTGTGTCTGCGTGTGTGTGTGTGCGTGCGTGTGTATGTGTGTATGTGTCTGCGTGTGTGTGCGTGCATGTGTGTGTATGTGTGTATGTGTGTATGTGTACGTGTGTTTGAATGTGTACGTGTGTGAATGTGTGTGAGTGTGTGTGTGCGAATGTGTGGGAGTGTGTGTGTGTGTGTGAGCATGTGTGTGTACGTGTGTGTGAGTGCGTGTGTGTGCGTACGTGTGTGAGTGTGTCTGTGTGTACGTGTGTATGAGTGAGTGTGTGTACCTGTGTGTGCGTACGTGTGTGAGTGTGTCTGTATGAGTGTGTGTGCGTATGTGTGGGTGTGTGTGTGTGTGACTGCGTGTCTGTACGTGTGTGTGTGTGTATGAGTGTGTGTGCATACGCGTGGGTGTGTGTGTGAGTGCGTGTCCATACGTGTGTGTGTGTGTGTGTATGAGTGCGTGTGCGTACGTGTGTGTGTGCATGTATGGCGGGCATGTTCTGCTGGTATGTTGGGGGCTGAGCCTGGCCCGTGCCGTGACATGTCAGCCTCGGTATGAGTAAACAAGCCTGTGTGCTGGGTAGGCCAGCCAAGACGGCGTGGGCGCTGTTCTTTCCCAGGAAAAACCATCCACTGCAATCCCGCTTCAAGTCTTAGCTCGCACCTGCGACAGCTATTCAGCTGCCCTGGCTCTCCCATCCAGTTATCTGCTGCCCTGTGCCTGGAAGAATGGGCTGCAGTGACTGCTCTCACCTTTGACCCTTCTCTGAGCTCACGTCTTGTGTTAGTTTTCATCAGCGTTGTTTAAAAAAAAAAAAACAGATGTTTCGTTTGGAATGTTCTTGTAACTGTAAAGTATTTTTTAAAAGCGAAGAAGCACAAGAGATAAGGTGCTGAACTTACCAAAAATGTAGTTTTATTCCACTTTAAGGATTGTAAGCACCCAGTGTTTTCAAAAACTTTTGAGCTAAAGGAACTATAGAATTCTTCCATCGTCTTGGTAACACGTGGACCAATAGTTTGCAAGATTTTTATGTCTAGAAGGGGTTGGTGCTCCACTAAGAGCAGCCAGACTCTTCACAACCTTGATAGTATGGTGAGATTGATGGCTTTCCTCTGGCCTAGACCTACCTTGAGACACCATAAGTCAGTGTCGGACTGAAGAGTAAGTGTAACATCAGAACAAGAGGAGTGGCCCAAAGGTTGCTTCCCACATGGCTCAGAGGTGCAAGCTTTATTTGAGGTGGCGCCAAAGTGATGCACACCGCATCTCAGAATATAAAGATCCGGAGACTGGATAAAAGTGGAAAAGGCCTGAGTTTTGATCTGCCAGTCTGGTCTTGTATCAAGTCATTCCCACGCAGCAGCCAAAAGAACAAAAAGTGACAGAGCAAAACATTTCAAATATTTCTGGGGCGGGGGATTTGCCGATGGCAGCCAAAGTCATCTTTGGTAAAAGAGAGCTATGTCTCTTGTGTATCTGTGGTGTTATGTAAGTATCAAATTAGCCTAATTCTTGCTTAAATCCGGCATTCAAAGTTACGGGGCGAAGTGCTTTGATCGACTAGCTCTTTGTATTGATGTACACAGTGCTAGAGAACCCCAGTAAAGCCCCTGTTAAAAAGAAGAATTCAAAGAAGATTTCAATTATTGCTTTGCCAAATATTTGCCCGGCAAGTTTCATGCCATGTTTTCCATAAGCCAGAGCCATTACAACTGTTTACAGTATGAACACTGCTCGTCAAACCTGCCATTTTGTCTCCTGTTCTGTTCTTAAATTTTTAGGGATATTAACATCGTCTCTTTGTGTTGCATATACTGTGGCACATTCTGCTGGATGAGCTTTATAGTTTGACACAGACAGCTTTCCACGGTCACGCCATGTCATAGCACCATCTTGCCGCCATATCGCACCAACCCCCAGTACATCCTGCGTGTAGTGGGGGAGTAGGGGTGGGGTGTAATGCTTGTGGGCTACCGGCAGTTGACTTTTGAGTGTGGCCGTGTCATTCGTCAAAAAAAAACCCACCAATGACAACGGCCAGAAGCTTCAAGCTGACCATAAATGGGTCTCAGCAACCGCCACCTCGTGAGACCAATGACTGGACTCTTTTAAATTCCCTTGAGTTTACCACTGAGCGTGCTAAATAGACCTCGCACCATTAAGCACCCTCTGCCATTTAAGCGGCCTCCTCCGTTGTGCGCTAACGCAGGCGAATGCTTTTTTGAACTGCTGCACGCTCCATTGAACGCCAACGTTTTTGGCGCTCTTTCCTGTGAGGGTCGATTAGCCCTAAATATGTTAGTCCATTCAAGCAGTTGTTCGAGGTGGATTATGAACTTGTGTTGTATTAGAGACTGTATTTTGCACGGTATGGTCCATCAGTCTGGGTGTACAAGTCATAGCCTATGCATGTCTGTAGGTTACATTATGTTACATTTCACATTTCAGCAGACTTACATACAATCCACTTACGCAGCTGGATGTTTTACCTGGCTCATACCTGGCTCAAGGGTACAAAGACAACACCCCAGCTGAGAATTTAACCTACAACCTCCAAAGAGTTACAAGCCCTGTTCCCTAACCATTGCACTACGCTCCCCCCCAAGTTGCCATTTTGCATATCTCCGTTTGAGGCACCTGGATACTGTGCACTTATAATGCTGCTGGAAACTCTATTTTCTCATGGGATCATCATTAATACTCCTTTCTATTCTATTGTATTCCATTCTTTTCATAGCCATTCTGGGGCCTGTACGCTATTAGATATGGTTCCTGTCTTGCCTGTTTTCACTGGGCTGTGACACTTAAAGCAGGTTTGAAATGATAAAGATGGTAATCTAGCGTATGAATGATTTTTTTTTTTTTTTAAAGATCCCTTTGGCTTCTTTTGAGTTCATTTACGTCCTTTTCAAGCCAACGCGATTGTGTTTTTCAGAACCACAAAGACCCGACCTCTTGTAAAATGGCTGCTGCACCAGCGGAAATAACCTGTATTAATGAAGCAAATGTAGCCTATTACACTTTTTTATAGACCCCTTTTCTGTTTAAAGGATTCACATGTCTGAATCTGTATAGATCTGTTTCATTGCTTTTCTCTTGCTTGGGCTGCTGGAGAGCTTGTTGCCATGGTCTTTCCGGTGTAGTGCACATTGTACCGAGTGATGACCTGGATTGTGCGATGAGCTGACCGGCTGCCATTGTGCTACCTTTGTTAGAAGTCGACGAGCTCTCATTGTGTTTCCTTTGTTACATCAGCAGTCTCCCTCAGACAGTAGACGAGGAGTAGGCTACCTGTTTTTACTCTCTCGCTATTGGCTGCTATTTCCAGATCCATACAGTATTTATTCCCCCCAATCTCTTGGTTGTGCAGCCTAATGTCGTCCAGCTGGAATGCTACACGGGAGAGTCATCTTAGTGCTATTTGGTTAAACTGCTGAGAGGGCCATATGCACACAGACACGGACACACACACACACACACACACACACGCATACGTCTGTCTCTCAGGCAGGACTGTGCGGTGGTCAGCAATGAGTAAGGAGTTAATGTGTCTTCACACTGTCCTGTGCTGGCTCCCAGCTTCGCCGATCAGCTTTGAGAGGTCTAGTTCACGGAGCAGAAACCGAGGGGACTGTGGGTAATGAGGAAGAGCGACCCTTGGAGCAGTTGCATTTCAGAAGGGAAGTGAGCCTGTGTACAGCGCCTCGGTTTCCGTTCAGCGCGTTCCTGTTCGAAAGACGCCGCACCGATGTGCAACAGAGGCGTGTTTTGGAGAAGGCGCCGAGGTGCCCGGACACGTCGTGCACTCTGCCTTTTGTGCCGTTTCGTCGTGAGGAGTTTTTATTTTCCCCACAATAACAGCCGCGCGCCAGGCAGGTGTCGCTGTCGCTGTGCCCGTGGCTCGGTGTCGGTCACGTGACCTAACGGCCGCGGAAAAAAGCGGAGGCATCGATTTTGACGGTAATATCGACGAGTTGCGTGTCAAGCGCTGCAGGAACCGAGCTTGCAGTTCTGAGAAGCGCTGCGAAAACCACTGGGGGAGGGGGGAGGGGGGCGTCGGGCGGGGGCGGGGGGGGGGGGCTGTTGGTCTCTGTGGTGACAAAGAGGGAATCAGCAGCTCCATCTCTCAAAACAGGAATTAGGTCTGGGAGGGGCTGAGGGTTTGCTGCTGCCTGTGCATGTGCAGTTACCACTGTGAGCTGGCAAGTGTGTGCCAAGACCAACACAATAAACCAGACTACCACTCACCTTACACTGTTTTACACTCAACACAAACACACACACACACACACACACACACACACGGACACAGACACAGACAGGCGTACGCACATACACATGTACACAGACAGGCATATGCACACACAGACACACAATCACACTCTCTCTCTCACACCCACACACATACACACACGCACACACACACAGTACACACGCACTCAGACACATACAGATACAAGCTTCCTCTCTCTGGAGAACGCTGTGAGGATGTGGTGGACCTGCTATAAAGGATATGAGAGTCAGTCCATGCAAAGCGAACGCTCCCTTGTTTGCCCTTTTTGATTAGCTGTAGTAAAATGGTGCTTACATCACTGACAACTGGAAATGGACTCCCACCCGGAAGAGTCCCATGGGACATACCAATTCACTACGTCATCCCGTGGTAAATTTGACAAGCACTACACAATTTACTTGGAATTTAGATAAAACAGGGAAAAAAATTGAAATGTTTTCATGCTCAGTGAATAGCACGAGCTGTTCTTTATAACAGAAACATACTTTGCAATGAGTAGCTTTTATTTGAGAATTTATTTGAGGCAGTGAAATCGATGTGTCTGTGTGTGTGTATGTGTGTGTGTGTAAGAGACCTTGGTGAGTTAATGAGGAACAAAACAAATGACAGCTAATGAGGGAGGAAGAATGAGAGAGAGGGAAAGAGAAAGAGAGAAGTGTAGGCTGACTGTGGTCTAACAGTCAGGAAGTAGCAGCAGAGCATCACACGGTGATGCGTTTCCTGTTAGCGCATGATACACAGGTCAGTTTGTGGCTGCTCTTCTACACTCAATGTCTTGTTTTTTTCTCGTCTCTCTCTTCCTGTTCTTTATATTTACAAATAGGGTCTGCTGTGCATCGATAAGAAAAGCCACATTAAAAATACCGGCTGTGAAATTCAGAATTCTAACGAATAACAATTTTAGCATGGTTTCAGTGTCAGGAATGCAATAGACAGTTGCTGAGCACAAAAAGCTTTGTTTTCTGCAGCTATGCATTTAGTCTTAAAGGGCTAGTTCACCTTTTAAAAAATATTTCAATTTTAGTGTGTGTTTGTGATTGTCCCAGATAGTTTTATGTATGTTGAAGGATATTTTAGATATTTAGAGAAGTTTTTATGACCTGCTGACTTTGCAACTGCAGGTAAAGAACATTTGGGTTTTTGGTCTAAAGCAAGAAAATACATTTCATACTTCATTTTAAATAGATTCTTTCTGAAGAGTAATCAGGTGATACATACTACTGCCTCTGGAGGCACTACAGCTCTGGACAAGCTTCTTTGGAGTTACTGGAAGTGGACTTTCTTTGCTTTGTACCACAAACTCCCAGTACACTCCCAGTACCCAGCCACTGAAGAGCTGGCAGGCCATCAGAAACATCTGCAAGTGCATAAAACATCCTTCATCACAATCACAAGCTGTCTGGGCCAATTGAAAACGTGCTAAAACTGAAATAGTATCAATGGTGCCTTGAGTGTTTTACTGTAAATTCCGCTTTGACAGCGGTGAGAAGCAGCACTTGAGACCGTGGTTTTGGGGTACGTGCTCTGGTTCTGACTTTGATCCCAGCGAGGAGACCGGCCTGCGCTTCATTACGACCGCGGCCTGCGCTTTAGGACGCGTCTCCTCGGCTGCATGGACCAGCTCCACGGAGCGGGCGGTGTTTCTGGGTAAATCCGGGCGGATCCGCGGTAGTAAGGCCCCGTCTCGGGTGGGGGTGTGCTGTCGGCGCATCGTCCCCCGGGGCCCCGCGCTGCTCGGTGAGATTCCCCCCCCCCCCCCCCCCCCCGGGACGGAGTGGAAAAATCTGAGACTCGCGAGAGATCAGATTAAATTCCATCCAGCCCCTTGAAGGCCTTTGCTGGAGGTGAGGTTCTTTCCCCTCCTCTTTATCCGTCTCAGGCACGGCAGCGGGGCCTGCCTGCTCTGCGGCACACGTCATCGTTAGCTGAGACATTAGCAGTGTGTTTGTGTCTCTCTTTCTTTCTCTCTCTCTCTCTCTTACTCTCTCTCTGCTCTATCTCTCTCTCCCTCTCTCCATTTTGTTTTCCTTCTTTACTTCTTCCACCACCCTGAATTTTCTGCTTTACAGCTGTCAGTGATTTGAGAGCACCTCCCTCAGAACTTGCAACCGCTTGCCATGTATTTACTCCACTTTAAAAATAAAATAAAAATGGCTTCCCCCTTTTCCCAGTATAAACTCATGTAATAAGTTTAAAATGTGCCACGACTTCCAGCAAGTAGTCTGGCTCTGGCTCGTACTGTTCAAATTAGTTAATGTATGTAGAACAGGGAGCGCAGCGGGGGGCGTGGAGACTGTGACAGTTTGAACAGACACAAAAAAAAAGAGCTCTCAATGTGTGAAGCTCTTTCTTGGCACCGCGGTGGCTGGTTAATTACTGGCTGCTCTCTCTGTTGAATTAGCAAACACCAGTCTTTTTTAAAGTAGTGTATAATTCACAGTCAGCAGCCAATTTGGCACCAGAAGGTTGTGAGCTCCTTTGCCTTCTGAGAGCACAAATTGAACTTGTATATTAATGCAATTTGTGAGTGTTTGTTTCCTGTGTCTCGACATACGTACCGGGGGAGGGGGGGCGGGGGGGTTGTGTGGTGTTCTGGTTAAAGAACTGGTTTTGTAGCTGGTCTGAATGATTTCTTTTTATAACTGTGACTAACTATTAGTAACAGCAGTAATGTGTTTTCATTTCTGGTCCTGTTTCTCCTGCAAATGCACTTTTACGGGTCTGAAAGTTTAAAAAACATTCAGCTGTGGAGTATTAATAGTTACCCAGGCTGTGAAAATCCCACCCAGACTATTTTCAGATATTTGAACTTCCCCATTTTCACAAAAAAAAAGAAAAAGAAATTGAATCCCTCTTGAGGATACACTCTCACAGGCACGACACAATGGTTTTTGCTGCTGTTGGTATATGGACTCAGATGTGTTCATGGTTCAGGTCCGAGGCCACTCTGAGCACACGGTCTTCTGGGCCCCTCCCATCCCAGCCACACTTTGGGAAAACGTCTGTGTGTGTCGAGATACCGGGAATGGCAGTCTGTTTCCTCGGCAACCCGGAAAGGCCGCCCCCCCTTTCATGTGGTCATCAGATCAAGCGCTATTCTGAGAGAGTGAAAATTGCGGACAGAATTGATGCCATGATCTCATTTTTTACAGGAAGAGTAGAAAAAATGACAAAGAACCACGTTGGTCTTTCTGCCCTTCAAAGTTAAGAGTGTATTTTGCTTCCAGTTCTCTTCCAGTTCTGTCACTCAACTATAATATCCGCGCTAGACTGAGTTGGTAAAAAGTAATTAGGTGTTTTCTTTTTGCAAGTCAACACGTGGTTTTGTTTTTGTTCTTTTCGTTTATTTTATTTTTCGACAGTTTTGGGCTAGCCAAGGACAGGAGTGACTCACTGCTTAACCATTCAGCTGGGTAAAATTTCCTCCTTTCATGGTCAACAGTGAGCTGAGCAGGCAAGAACGGTGCTGCAAAGACTTCTGGGAAATGTAGGCCTATGTTTTTTCATGACCCCAAACCTCAAATTAGCTGTTATTGTGATTGTCTTTTTTCACGCTCACAGATCATGACTGCTATCCTTCTCTGTTTTGCTCCCTTTCCCTTGTGTGTAACTGTCTTGGACTTGTCGCATTCTGTATGAGGACTACAGGGAAGAAGAAGAATACTGATCGCTACAAAGAGTGCACGCAGCAACAGTTTTGTCAGTGATTGGGCTGCTTGTGACCTCAGAGAGTTTTAAGGAGTCTGCACACCTTGTTCCCAAGGCCTAAATTGGCCGCTGACGTAATGGAAGTCACAATAGCCTGCGGACACTCTGAAGCTCCGGTCTGTGTTTGAGATTCCTGCTGTAACACATTCATGTAGAATGCTGGCAATTTAAAAGAAACATTTATTTTCACAAAATCTCAGTACAGAACATATTTTTTGTCAGATTGTACTTTTTGATTAGTGACGTGTTTTGGGAGAACAAGAAGCTCTCTGGTGATCACACCTGATATAAGGCAACAGAATCTGCAGACTCTGTGTGGTGCAAACAGATCCCAGCTCATATTTGTGAACTAGCCTGTGTCGCGTCGGTGGGAGAGAGGGCTGTAGTGATGTGGAACTGGGGCAAGACAGAGGGAGTAGGTGTGGGATCAGGCCGGCCCGGGCTTGGTGCTGTTCTAATGTAAATTCTCTAGTTACGGAAATGTAAACCAGAAGAAACCAGGGCTCGGGCCCCAGGTGGACGTGTCCGTTGCCTCAGTTAGCATCCAGCTACATAAATGGCTAATATGTAAAAGGCAACAACGGGAAAAAAAAAAAAAAAAAAAAGTATGAGATGTGTAATTTGCCCTGAATAAGGAGCGCCAGCTAGGCAAACAAATAAAGCAATGTAATATCTCTGCGAGTGTGTACTGAAGCATGTTGGCGGAGGATGAAGTGTTATTAGCCGTGTTTGCTGGCGGTGGGGAGACGAGCCGGGGCTGAGGGCGCCGAGCCGTGTCTCCATGCACACGCATCCTGGTTCCTCGTCCTTCCTGAGGAAACGGTCACCAGGGAGAGAGAGAGCGCGCACGGGCGGCAACTCAGACAGCATCCGTGGCGCAGCCGGGGCCCAATTAAGCGCCGCCGTGGCCTGAGCCGGGGACGCGGGGCGGAGGCCGGCCTGTCCAGATGTTTCTGCCCAGCTGTGGCGCCAGTAGGCATGGTAACAGGCGATCATCCCTCTCCGATGGGGGTGGGGGTGGGGGCTGGGGGCTGTGTGTAATGAGAGGGAGGGCTCTGTTCATCCAAACCACCCCCCGCCCCCAGCCCCTCCTGTTCTCCTAACCTGGGCCACATGGTACAAACAAATCCACCAGCTGCTGTGGGGGGGGGGGGGGGAAGGAAAGAAAAGGAAGGTGACTTAATCGCACATTTGTTTGACCTCTAATCTCCCAGAACCACACCTTCCCTCCTACAATCCACCCCCCCCCCCCCCCCCCCCCCGACCCTGAAACAATCCATCTTGGAATGTGCATCGTCAGTCACACAGGCATTTCAAAGCAAACACGCCCCACCCTGCAGCCAAACAGGAGACGGCGAGTCCAGAACCCCCCACCCCCCACCCCCTTGTTGCATGTCCTTCTCTGCTAGCTCTCCTCCCCCCCCCCCCCCCACGCCGTTTACTCTCTAGCCAGCTCTGAGGAGTTGACGATGGCCCCTCCCTCCCTCGCGGTTCCCTCGACGATCCCCTAGGTTACCTCCCTGTTGTGACATCACGCGGCTGTTTTGGAGACGGCCGCGCAGTGACTTCACGGAGACGCGTGATCTTCCCTAATTGCGCGCCACCCCCCTCCCGCACGGCGACCCCGGCGGCCTTTGGCCGCGTGAGCGATAAAGCTCCGCTCCTTACCGCCACCCTCCTCCGCAGAGCAGGTGATGTCATCCCCCTGGGAGCCCGGGGAGATGGGGCGAAGGCGTGGGGGGAAGGGGCTTCATGACTAATTTCCGCGCTCCGCACGGATTGATCCCTCAGCTCTTTCACACAGCCGCAGTGCTGAGCTACTGGCGCGATAAACTAATCAGAGTTATTCAGCTCCTCGAATTGTGAAAGTCGTCTCTTTTCTTTTTGCCTGATGAAGGCAAGTTGCTGGGTTGTGTCAAGGTCGTGGTCGTATCAGTTTTTTTTTTTTTTAAAAGAAGCTTTTCAACATTTTTTATTAAAAGGGGTGTCTGTGTTTTGACTACTTTTTTTGTTCACGTTTTTCTAATGTTTTAAAAAAAGATCATTGCTCCAAGTACCCCCCTTTGGTGCATCTTTACAGTTGTAAAAAATCTGAAGCTGACATTTTGACTGCTTTCTGTTCTGCATACAATGGACGGACTGTGAGAAAGCAGGGTAGCAGACAGCATGAGATTTAAGGAATTTAAGTGTCCTTAAAATGCACCAGGGGTGGGTCCATGAGAGCATAAACATAAAACCAAGGGAGTGTGGTTGGGCCCATCAAGTATTTAGACAAGCTTTTAAGGGCCACTAGTGTCTGTGCTTGGGATATCCTACGGACCACTTTCTTTGTGGTTTGACATAATTATGTGTTTTCCTGGAAACTTCACGCAAACTTCCGATTTGATATATTTATGTTAAATGACTTCTTTTGTAAACAAACTGACTGGATGAATTTGAAAAAAAAATCTTAGGGTATGTTGGCAGATATTCCAGATATATGCTCAGTATGGCTTGTACCCAATTGCTGTATCAGCTGTGGTGTTACAAACAGAGAGGTTGTAGGTGTGTGAGACGTTAGGATGGATCTGTATCCAGGCAACCGTGTGCATTTTCCAGGGTGCAGGTGGATATTTGCAATGGGGTCGTTTCCCAGGTCCTTTGAGGCAGCCTGCAGTCTCGCAAGCCTAAGTCAGGGGACAACCCGGTGCAACTAACCGCAAATATTTCAAAGCGGAATTCGCTGGAATGAATCGACCGCCATAGAGGAACTTGTTGAGCTTGGGAACAGTCAGAAAGGCAGCGCGGCTGAGGTTTCCGTGGAGAGTACTTCCTGAAAATGTCTCATCCTCCCTCTGTTCTCTCTTTCTCCTCCCCTGGCAGGCTTCAGCGCTCCAGCCTCTGTATCAGAGAGAGAAGAGCCAGACGCCATCTGGGGTACACTCAGCACGCTCCCAAACCCCCCAAAGAAGCTAAGGCCAGCCACTGCGGGACGCCCGGATTGGAAGAGGAAGCGATCGTCCCCGCGTCCGTCTTCGGCAGTGTTCCGTTGCTCTGACAGCTTCCTGTTCCGTAGCAGGTCACAGGAGGGGAGGGAGCCTCCCCCCCCTTCTCCCCGCTTACGGCATCTCTTGCCCTCTGACCCCCCTGGTCGCCATGACAACTGTTGCCCAGTCAGGCGAACTGATGTTTGAGTTCGCCAGCAATGGAATGGACGAAATCAACCAGGTACTGAGTTTTACATTTTTATTTTTCAGCTGAAAAAAATAAAAATTATTTTCCCCTTACTTGCCATTTGAATCCATGCACAGTTTTATTTGTTGCAGTTGTTCCTCAGATTCCTTTCATGAACAGGTCATTGACATGATTTTAGTTAGCTGTCCTGCCTTTGGGCCTCAGTAGACATTTGAAAAAAGGACAGTAATGGTGAGAGTGAGGTCTGGACAAACAAGAACTGACCATCTCCCTAAGGTCCTGTCACTGTTTCCTAACTGTGGCTGTAGACTTCCCTGGAACATTGATTAAGAGGAAATTGCAGGGTTTGAGCTGGGTGGGTGTTGGTCAGAGATTTTGGTCCATTTCACTGTGACGTTACCATGGGAGATGAGGAAGGCTGTGAAATGGGGTGTAGGCCACTGGAAAAGGAAAGAATTAGAGATTTGGAACGGGGACATGGTGTGTGTGTGTATGCATGGAGCAAGAGGACTGTTACAAGTTTTTGATGATGGGAAAACAGATTGCTGCTGTTTTGCTTTTGGATGTCTGTGTAAGATCTTTACAGTACATGCAGTAATGCAGCTGGAGAATGTGTGGGGTTCGCTTTGGGATGAGTCTGTAAGTTTATCTGTGTGGTATATGCCATATAAACTCTACGGCGCGGGTGTGCAGGTGTGCAGGTGCCTGCGGATCCTGGCGATCCCGCACAGCAGGCTCGTGCGAGCGGATCAGGCCCGACGAGTCGATGCGGTATCTCTGTCCTGCTTTCCCCTCGCCTCAGCGCCGCCGATGCAGGCCCGACCGGACTGACCTGTCGCAGGCCTGGGGAGCCGATCTCTACCCATCTCTACCCAGAAGCCTTATGCCGTGCCTTAGCCCCTCCCCTCCAGTCAGTTACTGCAGTACAGTGTTACCCCAACACCGCCCTTAATTGCGGTCTGCAGTGTAACGTGAACCGTGCGGTGGGGCTCGCCCTAGAGGGCGTGATCTGTGGGGGGGGCGGGGTGTTTACTTTCCCACATGAATTACGGGTCCAGTGCCAGTCCCCTGTCGCTGCAGTCATTAGCCCTGATGTAGGCCCATTGGATTTTTTTTTTTTTTTGCGAAGTCAATAATTACCGGCCAACAGCCGGGCAATGCAACAGCCCCCTGAACCTGCGGTTAGCCTCCAAGTTTGAGGCCTGCCATTACACTGCCAGATGGGAAGGGAAGGAGTCTGCCCCCCCCTTCCCCCCCCCATCCTCTTTTCAGGTTTCTAATGAAGGGACAGTGGTAGGGGTAGGATTGGTGGATGCAGAACATGCTGGTCCAGCCCCTCTGTGAGGTTTCCGTTGTCTTTGCGAATAATTTGAGGAAGAGTCATATTTTCGCTTGTGGCCTGTAATATGCCATCCTTTGGTGTCTCGCGGTTGGCCAGTATCTCACCCTGTGGGCACTGGGCACGGGATCAGGCAAAGCAGGACAAAGAGGAAACAGGAAAAACCTGCCTTTTGTGAGAGGGCCATTCTCAGAGCTACGACAGGGAAGCTAGATATGGAAATTATTTATTTTCCCAGATCTGCAGCAGTTCATGGCTAGCGCGCCTTGCGTGCGTTAAATACAGAAGTCTGTTCACTGCACGTTAGAATATTATCCTTTTTGTTAGCGTCGGGCTCGCTCATAGACACCGTCGCCCTGCTGACATTTGTAAAGGCGGTGCTTGTTTGCACAATACGGGGAAACCGATTTCCAGGTATCCGTGATGAAAATAAAAACGTCGTTGAATGGCGGAAGGCGCGAGGCGCGGTAACAAAAACAGGCGGCTCTTGTTCTTTCGGCAGCCTGGGTGTAGGATTCGCCCGGGCCAGTCCAGCCTTCTCAGAAAAGGCCGCGTCTTTCTGTGTAAGCAGAGAACGTTGTGTCAAGGCCGCACGTGATTGGCCCTCGCTCTTAGCTACGACCAGGAGTTTGTCAGCCTCCCGAACTTGAGTGACAGGTCTCGCACCATCGACTTCATTGCCGTTTCTATCATTACGTATCGACTGCAGGACTAGGACAGTGACGTACGTCGTGTTGTTCTGATTGGAAAATCTTTTCTTTTTCAGACGTAAAAGACATTTTCAGTCTCTTACACCTTCGGCAGTAAAAACAGTGTAAAAAGCTCACTGCCTCCAATAAACTGCCACAAAGGTGAGCCAAGATTGGATACGTTTGAAAATGTCAAGGACATAATAGATGTCTGAACAATTTTTTTAATGGTGTATAATTACTACACTTTCCTGAAGAGTTGAATAATTTAGTGTTATGAAATATTGATTTTGGTAGTCTTAGGAAGGCCTCGTGTTTAGGTCCGAGTTCCACTGCAGTGTTTGTTACTTAGGTTCGAGATGGGTAGTCTCAGTCCTGGAGGGTTGGATGCTAGGAGTATCAGGCAGATTCTGTGTAGTGAATATGGCTTAAATTAAAACGGGGTCAGAATGACTCACGGCAATAGTTGTTATTCCTGAATGATACTGACTGACTACAGTCTGAATATCAATGCCATTAACAGTAGGGATTGTACTCAAATCTATCATGAACTTTGGTTCCTGTTTTCATCATCTCTTACAGTGACCGCTGTAATTCTCTCTGGATTACAACGTCTGCCTAGTGATTGTAATGTCATTTAATGCAAGGAAGTGTGGAATGGAAGCGTTTTTTAGTCCATACAAAAAAATGAATACATTTTTGAATGCTGTTGTCTTGGAGGTGTGTACAACTAAACACTGGCTGTTTGACTATGATTTTGTTTCAGAAAGCGTAGAATCAACTTCGATATAGGCTATTTAATAAGCAGTTATGGCGAAATTAGATAATCTTTCTGTGAACAACCGTGGGTGTCTTTATGTTCAGCTTACATTAACTTCAGGTCAGCTGCAGTCCAGTTGTAGTTGGAGGCAACTGCATTGCCGCTGCTTTGGTTAAACGTGGTTTTGCACATGAATGATTTACAAGTGCCAGACTTTGTTCTGATGAAAATGTGTTGGTTTTGAATTCATTTCATATGAATTCTCAGGGCTGATGAGGGGAGAAATCACCACGCGTTCAGTCTCAGTGGCGGGGTGAAAGAGTGCTTAAGAAGCTGGGCATATGTACCGAACCTTCTGTAAATATCAAATCCGTATCAATGGTTTACATTATGTACACTTTAGATTGTGTTATGTGTAATTTATGCAAGTCGCCATTGATAGGCCTGTTTGCTTTGCAGTAGAATTGATCATTAATCATGAATTCATCAGTTTCAGTTCAAAACAAAAAGCTCTTTGGCTTCCACATTTGAATGCCTTCTGACTATTATAGCTGGATGCTTTGTAGCACCCATGTTACCCTTCAGCTTCCACTGCCATCATCTGGTCAGAGGCTGTAATTGACACAGGCTGCAGTTTACCCAGCACTTCCCACTTTTGTTTTTTTTTTCTTGTTTTTTTTTTGCTGCAGCTGGAACTGCAGTTCCCATGTGTTATGAGCTATTAGTGAATGTGAATATGCATTTACATTTTCTCTAAACAGAATTAACCACTTACAATGGCCCCCTGAGGCCATATTACATCAGTAATAGATGTTTGCCCTGAAGAAATGCTATCCAACATTTATTGAGGGAGTAAATAATCAATCCAATCAGTTCTCTGGCAATTTCGTTCTCTATGCTCTTTTGTAGACCTTTAGAAATATGCAGACTTTTTTTTCCTCCTGGGTTTGTTGATTGATCGTTGAATTAGTAGACATAAGGAATCAGACCCACATCCTGAAAGCTGGGAAGGTGCACACCTGGCTTCTGAAACTATACATCTGTCTGTGGAGAACAAAATGCCTAGAGACAAAGGCAATTAGAATGAACCAAAGCTGTTTTCCGTCTAAAAAAATAAATAAAAAAGATTAAGATACCGTGTGTTTTAACCATAACCATAATTGATCAAGAGATTGTTTGAAAATATAGGTAGCATACGGAAGGGCCCCACCCCGAATGTGGGAAAGACCGTTGAGTACGACGTAGGGTCATTACAAACTATACACTGCAGTAATTGAAACAGGCTTTGATCTCTAGACAATAAAATTAATATAGGTGTTGTGTCGGCAGTATTCATTTACACGTAAGTCTCACTTTCATCCTGCTGTCGGCGTGCAGTGCATCAGCGGACTCAGTTTTAGTACAAGAGCACTCGGGAGTCACTGACATGGAGGAAAATGCAGGCTACCGCTTTTATTATAGTGATTTGCATCCTTTTCACCCGTCAACCGAAGACTTTGATCAGTACGCTTTTTTGTTGTTGTTGCTCCTGCAATGGAGGCAAAGGGCACTTGTGCAGGAAAAAAAAATGGCTCTGGAGGCTGGCGCTCGCTCCAGATGTTCCGCTGCCCCTGACGGTCTTCTGCGGTGTGGGAAAGCGAACGGCTCGCGAGCACTTTCGCGAGCAGGCGCCGGTCCCGCGTCTCGGGCTATCAGTGACATTATTAGCGGACGGCAAAAAAACAAAAAAAAAAAAAACAGAGAGAAGCACTCAAGGCTTTATCTGCCGCCGTGTTCAGGGGATCGCTGCTCTGTCGTCTCGGCCTCGCGTCACCCTCACTTCTGATGGCGCTGCGATTATTATCGAGCCCATTATGTTGTGCGGATCGTTTCTCCCGTATTACGTTAAGAGGAAATGCAGCCCCGCTGCAGGTGAGTGGTCAGACTAAAGACTCCCACCTCGAAGGGACCGGCTCTCTCTGCTCCCATTGGCTCTTCATTTTTGCTTAACCGCAGCGGTGATTATCAGGCCATTAGGGACGGATCTGTCTAAGCCCGCGTTGAAAGGGCACAAAACTATGCGTGGAAAATCACGTACGTAACGGACCGAATATATAGAATGTTTTGAGACGTGTTGAGATGCGAGGCCTCACAACATAACCACCACCGGCAGCGAAGTAAGATTTAACTGAAATAAAATCACAAAATAGCATTCATCCCTCCTGTCTATTTTTTAAAACTCATAACCGGACAGATTTCAGATGGTTTGTGCCACTTTGGAGTCTCACCAGACGGCTGTCTGTCTGTCTGCTCCTCCCCCCCAGCTGGATGACCCCTCGGTGTTCCCCTCGGTGATCGTGGAGCAGGTGCCGTCGGCGGACCTGATGCAGGTGTACTGCAGGCTGGACTCGGACGAGGCGCCCAACGGCATCATGGCCAACCCCTCCCTGGACGTGGCCGAGGAGCAGATCATGGGCGGAGACATCGGGCTCCTGGGTGAGGGGTGCAGGGCTTTCACCTCTTTAACCTTGTCAGATTTTGAGACACTCTGTGGAAATCGGCTTGCGCTATTCCAAATGAAATCCCATTAACTTTCAGAAACAATTGCTATTAAAAAATGTAATAAATAAATAAATGAATAATTAAATGAAATAGAAGTAAATTGGGTTTGTCCCATAATGAGCACAGCTATCATGTGCTGTCAGTCATAATAGATGGCGTTAACCATGTGCTGCCAATCACGTTTTTCAATAAATTCCAATTTATTGGCGTTTACAAGGATATTGGCAGATAATGTAACCAATTAGTCTCCGGTGTTCATTTCAAGAACCATTTATTCTACTATGCTGACACATACACTACAAGGGACATTCTATAAAAAGAAATCATTTTTGAACTTGTTTTTTTGACAAAGAACATTTTTAATACCTTTTTTCTGGCGGGTGTCACGAGGATATCTTACACCTACAACCCACAAACCCACCCCGAATCCCCCATGCCTCTCCTTCTTCCCCAAACATCCCCCTTCAGCTTCAAACAAACTGATAGCACCCCCGTCCCTCCATAAAGCCCCCCTCCCCCCAATCACTCTCAGCCTATTGTTTATGCAGGTACACCTGCTGCTTGAAGACAGCAGTTGTCACAGGCAGGTTTTGAGCCGGCTCTAATTGGAGTATATGTCTCTTTGCTCAGTCGAAACAGCAGGTTCAGACCCAGGAGAGAACATGGAGACTGTCGAGGCGGCAGAAGCTCTACTCAATATGGAATCCCCCAACAACATCTTGGACGAGAAGCGCATGAGTAAGACGCAACACTCCCATTGGCTGCACTTGCTTTGGATGTGTTCATTGCCATTATGTGATAGGCTCATGAGTACCCTATCCACATCATGTCGTTTTTCATACAACACCGCGTCTGAGATTCATTTTCAAATAATTTTCATTCATTTATTTTCTACAGAAAATCTCATTTTTATGGTTAAGAAAAATGAGATATTTTCTTGTTTGATTGGTAATTGTAAAGTAAACTACCATTGCACGACCACACATTTCATTTTCAGAGAACAGGATCTGGGTTCTGTTTAAAGATAAAACTTATTTTTATGTGTTTCAATGACTATAATAATGAAAGAATGAATGATGCAAAAGCTTAGTCAGGCACACGCCAAATTTCTGTGGAAACTACACCCATATCAGAGCTCAAAATGTATTTCAAGCTTCGTTTAGAATCAGCGATAACTGTAAGCTCCGTAAGCTTTTGTAAGCCAAGGCTTTGATCATTTTTATAGCACAGCCCAAGCTGCGCTTTCTGTTCCTTGATGTTTTTTTTCTCCTCTCTCTCTCTCTCTCTTCTCCTCTCCCGGCTGTTGTCCAGTTCACACATATGGTGCCCTGCTGGACCCTGAAATCAGCTACATACCGCTGAAGCCAGAGCAGCTGTCCAGCGGCTGCGCGGACTGGTCGCCGGACGACGAGTCCTCCTCCATGGACGAGATCCCGCGGAAGTGCCCCACAAAACCACAGAAGAAGAAAGGTGACGCACGGCTCCTCGTCTGCCAGCAGGGGGCAGTGGCAGGTCCCCGGTTCTGAACTCTGTCCCTGTCTCCTGTCACGGCCTTGCGTTCCTGATTGAGAGGGGAATAAGGAGCTCGTCCTTGCAGGGATTCCTTATCGTTTTGTGCTGCAGATACATTTCTTCTTTATGTGCTGTTTGATTTATTCAGATTCACTCTAGGCTGGGGATTTGTTGTGAGGTTTGTGGTGCTGCTGTACCAGTGTACATGGAGGGTTAACCCAGGCGTTTTTCTCCTTGCACCCCCCCCTCCCCCCCGCCCCTCCAGTGCGGAAACCCCGGGCGGCCCGGCCCTGCTCCCCCATCAGCGCCCCCAGCCTGCCACTCAGGAAGAAGAACAAGGAGGGCAAAGGTGAGAATGCGAGGGGTGCAGAATGTCTGTTTGGCCATCGCTAGCCTGACGGCCGCTCTTTTCTCCTCCTTTCCGTTCCCCTGTCCCGTTCTGTCTGGCATCGGGGAGGGAGGCCCATTTATGCTCCCCCGCCGGGGCTTGCGGTTTTCGCCCAGGGGTTCCTAAATTGATGAGGGGGTCTCAGAGAGCCGCACGGGGACTGGCACACAGAAGCGATTGGAGCCGGAGGGCTCCCCTGCGGTCCCCCTCCTGCCTGCACCGTGTACCCCGAACCGCAGATGAAGCCTGGCAGCATATACATCACCCTGTCACCGCGGCCCGGACTCCAGCCCCCGCCGCCGGCGCTTCTGTTTTTAACCGCTCATAACCAAAACCGCTCGCAGGCCCGCGAACGCAGCTAATCTAGCAACACACGCCCCGGGCCAGCGCAGGAAGGGGTGTGGAGGGCGGAGGGCTTGGTTCAGTTGATCCATGATGAATGAGGCCTGTGATTGTGTCTAGGTGTTGTGTTGGTGTGTTGAACTAAACTCCATCAAGCACAGTGTACGTAGCATCAGTAAGAGCTCATTCCCTATTTCTACCCCCCCCCCCCTCCCAGGGAACACCATCTACCTGTGGGAGTTTCTTCTGGCCTTGCTGCAGGACAAAAACACCTGTCCCAAGTACATCAAGTGGACGCAGAGGGAGAAGGGCATCTTCAAGCTGGTGGACTCCAAGGCTGTGTCCAAGCTATGGGGAAAACACAAGAACAAGCCGGACATGAACTATGAGACCATGGGAAGGGCCCTCAGGTGAGCGCAGTGCGTGGGCTCGGTGGATTATAATGTGACTGACCCCCAGCGGTCAAATGTAGCCTGCTATGCTAACAGCTTGACTCTCTGATCACGTTTCAAGAAAAATAAGTGTATGCGTCAAACATTTTGAGCACGATCAATTGCAAACCATTCCTGTTGTGGTAGACTAAGTAATAGCAATGCATATTTTAACAAGGCCTCTAGTCTACCTACCTATAGCAGCTACGCCTGCACAGTTGATCTATTCACACATTATTTTATAAATAACGTAGTTTATTTATAAAATGTGCTATGTGCTATGTGTATGCCCCCAGGAAGAAGTAGTTAAAGAACCATACTGTTGTGGGTTAGCATGAATATCCTGGCTTATCTTATGAATCCCTTGTGTTAGATATTACTATCAGCGAGGGATCCTGGCCAAGGTTGAGGGCCAGAGGCTGGTGTACCAGTTTAAGGAGATGCCCCCCGACCTGGTCATCATTGACGACGAGGACCAGGGCCCAGACTGCACCCCGGGCTACGGGGGCCACCGCACTGGCCCTAACGGCAGAGGCGCCCCCCGTGGGACGTCCCGGGGCGGGCAGGGCAGGCCCGTGCTGCAGAAGCCGGTGAAGAGGGAGGCCAGCCCCATTCAGCTGTACGAGGGCGAGGACATCAAGCCCACTGAGCAGCAGCTGCTGCAGACCGTGCACGTGCTGCAGCCCAATCAGGGCGCGGCTGTTCCCGCCCCCGTGCACACTGTCAGGTGAGACACCTGTACACTCGCCGTGCACAAGCATGACCCCTACGAACGCCTGCCAGCACATGCGCACACGCCCATACACATGCATGCACACACACATGCGCATATACACACACGCATGCATGCACACATGCATGCACACACACGTGCGTGCACACACACGCATCCGCACGCACACGCACTCTCCCACACACACACACACTTGCACACGCTCGCATACACCTACACCTCCTTGTTATCCACGCATGCACACACACACAAACACTCTCCCATTGTTCATTCTCTAAACTGCGACAGTCTGACACCTGATGCTCCATCTTCGCTCCAAGTATTTAGTCATCCCTTTCCTTTCTGTATTCTGAAGCGCTATAATCACAGTCGTACAACCCCCTTGTTGTTACGGCTAGGTGTCTCATTCATTTTTTAAGGTCTCTCTGTGAATTACAGTCTTCTTGGCTTCATTGCCTGGAACTTAAATTGGCACAACAATATCCTGTCTGGCCGAGATAAATTGTAGTGTTCTGCAACAATGCGGTATTCCCCGTTGCATCATTGTACGTGTGTGAATCCTGTTGACTGATCCTGGGTTCCGTTCAAAGCACCCGGGTGTTCTCATTTGTGAATAAAATTTCGGGGAGCATCATTACCACGAGCCTCCCGCCGTCTCTCTCCGCAGGACCATTAACGTGCCCGCCTCCGTGCCCATGATGCTGACCCCGGGGGGTGCGGGAGGGGGTACGGTCACCCTGCAGACGGTGCCGCTGACCACCGTCCTGGCCAGCGAGGACTCCGACCACGCCTCCCAGCCGCAGAGGGTCATCCTGCACGCCGTGTCCTCCGCCTCCTCCGTGCCCGGGGGCAAAGACATACTGACCTTCCAGACGGCTGCCAGCCTGCCGGACAGCCTCCACCACCCCCAGCTCCTGGTGACCAGCCTGGGCGCGTCCGGCCTGTCCACCGCCCACGGGGGCTCCCTCAACGGCCTCGCCCGCCTGGTTACCCTCAACTCCAGCGGCCAGCCCGTGGTCGCCCAGCAATCGGGCACCGTCATCGCCACGGTGCTGAAGCCCGGAGAGTTCCAGGGCCTGCAGGTGAAGGAGGAGGTCCTGGACGCCCAGTACCTCCAGTCCCTCGTCAACTGCGCCGGGTACGGGGAGGCGGAGGGAGGCTACAGGACTGTCGTCATGGAGAGCGCCCAGGAGCCCTGCACGGAGGGCGCGATCAACGGACATTCGGAGCTCGGGGCGGAGCAGGGCGGTCCCAGCGAGGGCCTGACCCCCGTGGAGCAGCTGGAGGACCGCGGGGAGTCCGCCCTGCAGGCCGAACGCAGGGCCAAGGAGCTGGCGGTCTCCTCGGGTCTACAGGACCTGCCCGTCACCCTCCACTCAACCATCGCCTCCTCCTCCCACCTGATCCCCATCCAGGTAAAGCTGGAGCCCGTGGACTCATAGAACAGCAGGCTCTGGCGCTCCCCAACCAAACCAAGCTGGAAATGCACAAGGTGAAACAAACACAATCCAAAGACTTTTTTTTTCAGCAATCCAGTCATTTCCCCTTGGATTGAAGGGGATTTGTAATTTATTGCCCTTAATTGCAGGTCTTTTGATGGCCTAAGATTTTTGTTTACTATGAAATGTTGTGCCTAAATTTGAATGTCAAGGGATGATTAGGTTTCTTTTTTTTACCAATAGGGCTCTGTAAAGCCCGGTGTGGGCCTATCTTTGTGTGCCCCTCATTAACCGCCTTGAATGGCCATCAGCCATTGGATCTCCAGGGATATATCCACCAGACGTGCCAGTTAGATGATATTTATTTGCTACCACGAGTCTCATCAGAAAGGCTGTGGAACATGCTTTCTGTCGACCTGATGAGGAACTGCTCCTGTGAACTGGGACGAGCTGTACGTTGCGACGTAAGAAGCCAGTCACCGAAAATAAATCGTCGGGGGAAGATGGGAAGAACACAATGCAAAGCAACAGTGGACTGCAAAAGCAAACTTTGTGTGCTTGCCTTCCACCGCTGTTCAATTGACATGGCAAAGACCAAAGAATGGGCAAAAAAGCATTCACAATTAAAACCGTACGTGCAGACCCGTACCAAAGCGTGCTCTATGAATAGAATGTTTATGAGTCTTGGAATATTTTCACTGGTTCCTAGTGTTATGTTGGAGTTTATGAAAGAGAGGCTGCAGACATTGCGACAGGATTCACTGTGATAGGCTACTGAATCTCCCTCTGTTCCCTTCAATCACGGTGTCATTGAGGTGTACCTTCGCCTCAATTACCTGTGGCCTTAAAGCATCGTGTTGCCATGGAAATGGCCATTCCCAGTCGTCCTTCAAGACAGTGATTATAGCCATGTATGTATATAGATGTAGACTTTTTATGATAAAAAATACAATGATACTGATTTTTTTTTAAAAATTCGCTGGTGAAATATACCTGCTTCTTTGAAGTCGTATTCTCTTAGTAAAGCTTTGAACATGTTTATATGGAGCAAATATATATATATATATATATATTAAAATATAGCCTACTATTAAGATTAAACTCAAGACCACAGTTTAATTTATTTTTAGGGAATTCTAAAATCTGTATAAAAAAATGAGTTTGAGGCACATTTTACTATAGGGGATAATATACAAAGTATATTAAAAAAATTTTAAAGCGAAGTTGCAGTTCGATACTTTATTTAATTTCTGTGCAGACGCAAAACAATTAACATAGTTTTTCTAAGCATTCCTGCTAACTGGTCGATTTTTATATTTCCAAACCGCTGTATGGTACCGGGGAGATCCGGACAGACGCCCTGACGTGAATGTGGTTAATTTTCTACGCAAACAGTCCCTGTGTTGTCAACTCTGTAATGTAAATATTTTTACCGAGGCCATTTTTTCCTCCATATTTTAAGTGTAGCATGCATGCTTTGGGTTCGCTCTCTCTGCTGACACACTCCCGCCTCAATCAGCCACCCGTCGGAATAAAGAGGTTCCATTTGACCTTCCCTCGTTGACCCCATCTCTCATTCCCTAGCCCGTATACAGACAATCAAATCCCAACGGTTTCCACTCTCCAGTAACACAGCTACTTAAATAGAAAAACAGTCCTATAAAAGTAATACTCGTTAAGTAGGCTTTTTTTTTTTGCCACTAAATCCTGTAAATATTTTGTTTTATCCAGTGCACTCAACTCTGCCCTGCGCTCGAGATTAAACTCCCGGGGTTTCAGTCGCCTTTGCTGTGTTTATTCAGGGTGTCAGTCGTTAAGGAGGGCCTCAAAGTGCTGGGACTTTTAATCATGGGGATCTCTGGCAGGAGCTGAGTGTGCCACCGAAACCATATTGATCCTGAACTCAGTTTGTGTTAAATTGGTGGCGGGGGGCTGGTGTGCCGCGGTTTGTCAGAGAGCGTTAAGCGCGTGACCTCCTTTGAACTGGCAATAGTGGCGGGGGGGGGGGGGGGGGATAGCCCGGGTGGATGTGGGGGGGGGGGGTGTCGCTGTAAAAGCCTTAAGTAGCCACTTCACATACCAAAAAGGGTCTGTCTTTTCTAATGACAATCGAGCGTAATGCGCACAAGGATAAAAAGCAGCGGGCTTTATATTCTGTTCGGTCTGCCCACCTGCATGACAGATTACAGGCGATTGTATCAAATGTTTAAAACCTGGGGCGTCTGGCTAATTGAAACTGGCACTGAGAGAGTTGGAATCCTCGGGATAAAATTGGTTTGCCTCCCTGGCAACAGCATCAGGACCGTATCTGAAGGCGTAGCCCTGTCTCCCTTTGACTTTTTGGGACTGGAGTATGTCAGCTCTCCTTTCTGTTCTTTTATGTGTTTTTTTCTTGTTTCCATGCGTAGTATTTTGTATGCAATAAAACAACTACTTTTAAACAAAACAAGGTGTGAGAAGTGTACGGACAAATTCATTCCCTGACTGGTTACTGAATTTGAGATAACATATTCTGTTTGTTACGCTGACAACTGTAGATTAATGAGGATTGATATTCCCACAGAAACAGTTTTTTTTTTTTTGTGTTCAGCATCACACTTGAGAAGTCGCTCTTGCCTGTTAATCCACATTAGCACCCATCTCCCTGTGAGGTCAGAACTACTCCCAAGTTTCTCACAACACCTTGCTAAAAGAGTTTTGGAGCGAGCGAGGCTGATTCGAGCCATCTGTTCATCCCTATGTAGCGCACAGACAAAAACTGCTGTATAGAGTGAGGAAAAGCAAAACTTCAAAATGTCTTCATTGTTTTAAAAGAAAAAGCGGCAAAATATAAGCGAACGATAAATAGAGAAAGGCCTGTATCAGAGAGATTTTTCATGGCGAACAACTGGCCAAGGGAGTTTAAAAAAAACAGACATATGGTGAGTCTGTGGTGTTTTTTTTAAGGGTTGCATAGGTGTTGTATTCATAATGTAATTACTCAACCCGCCATCCCACCGAAGCGAGAATGTAAAACTGATCTGATGCATCGAGGAGACCTATGGCCATATTGCGATATTTACAGGAAGCAAGGTGAAGGAGGGGGAGGGGGAGGGGGCTGGGAATGGGAAGAGAGAAAACGCTCATATCTCTTAATCCACCCTCAGCAGCTGCAGATGAATACATTAGCGTGCAACTTGGCGCGGCGGTGCAGCAGTGACTGTCGGTGGCTCCAGATTGGCCGGGGGAGAAGTAGTGGGTCGGGACCGAGCCTTGGGCGTGCGGGAGTCTGTTAGACGAGCCGTCTGGCAGCCGGGCCTGGCGCTGCCCGGCCCCCGGTCCCCCCCTCACAGCTGTGGACCACGCAGCGCGGTGCCACCATGGGGCCGGGGTAGAAAAACTAGGCCAGCGACTCCGCGAGTTTAAAAATTTAACCGAAATAACCGCAATGCATCGCGTTTTGATTTTCACGGACGGCGACAAATTAGATGCAACTCATTTCTGCGGGGGGAGAAAAAACGTGACGGATCGTTTCCCAGCAGCGACGGAGAACAAATGTGGCAGTTGCCTTCGCGTGTGGCAGGTACAGGGCCATGACTCATCTTAAGACCAAGTGAATAACAGTTAATATAGGCCTATAGTGCTTGATACTTTGGTAAAAAAAAAAAAAAAAAAAAAAAGGAAGCTAGTTTTGGCTCTTCTGAAGTGAGTCAGATCCTAAGGGTCATTTTCAGAGCTTATAAATAGTCCCGCAGAGCATTCTATTTCTGCAGTAAGGCGACAAGTCGCTTAGGGCTGACGGCACAATGCGGGAGAGAGAGCGAGTGTTTACTGCAGTCTCGCTTCCCGCTCCGGGAGCGGCTGAAGGATGACGGCTACCATTGTCACGCCTGCAGCCTGAGGCGGCAGTCGAAGACAGATAAGTCAGTCGCGAGAGCGCCGGCCGCACCGTGACAAAACATTACCCCGGCAAGTCGCCCCCCCCCCCCCCCCCCCCCCCCACTGCCATGTGTTACGGTGACCCCCTTTGGTGTTCTCAGCTCTGCCTGGTATAGAAGAGAGAACAGTGTGTCTGGAGACAAGCAGTGGTCTGTCCAAAATGGCGGTCTCGTCCAAAAACTAAATTAATTTGTAGAGATCGAGCAGGAAGGACGGAGCATACGCGGACAGGTCTGCTTTGGCCACGGTTTCCTTTCCGGTCTTGCATCTGCCACAAGTACACCTACTGTAAGTGTAGCTAAAATGTTACTGTAACGACAACCACACAGTGCTAAACTTAATGTGTTTGGCATGGACAAAAGTTTTATGGAGTTTATGGGCAGCATCGATCCCAGTCATAATCTGACGTGAAGCCTTGGTCTCAGTAATCGCTTAGGGTTCAGTAAAATAGTTTCGGTTGTTTTTTCAGAAGCCAGAAGATGGCAGTAGTTGTACACCTCAGTATCGAGTCCCGGGAAGGAGTAAAAATTGGAACCATGTTTTCATGCCCGGGTGCACTAACATTGTCTTTTTTGTGTTGGTCGACAGTACACTCAGCTTCCCTCCGGAAAATGGCAACCTTCAAAAATAAATGAATGAATAAATAAATCAGGGGAAAGCAACAAACAACCCAAATGTAAATTACAAAGCTAAACTTTTTGAAATGGCAACAGAAGTGCTATATCCACAGTACCGGTTACCCAGCAGTCCCCTGGCTAGGCCAGTAAACTCCTTTTAACTGCTATAACCTTGTGAACTGGTGGCGATATCTGGCAGCTGTTTACGTTGTGTCTGGTTTCTCATCAAAACAACGCTAAGCAAACTCATGGGGAATGAACCAGCCGAAGGGGGGGCGAAGAAAAACTATAGACTCATACTCAATAAGAGTGGGTTTTGGAGGAATCCTTCGGTTGAAATCTATAATTGTATACCTTCCATAATGTGTATGGAACATCGCCTTGGTGACTGAGATGCTTTGTTGTCTAGCCGCAAGTTGATAGCCACCACATTCCACCACCCTGGAGGTGGGAAACAGCTCGAGCTAAAGCTAAAGCAGCACTGAGATATTCCTGTAAAGTCAGTGAGAAGAATTGGGAAGGTATAGATAAATTATAGATTTTGACTGCAGGGCCCATTTAATAAGTGTAGTTTCCCTGTGGTGTGCAAGCAATGCAATTGAATTTCCTGTATGGTCCTTTGACAACAGCTGTACAATATCAGCTAATTATTTTCACATCTTATGCATTGTAGACTGATTAGGCTAAAAGCTTGTCAGCAATCCCAGAGCAAAAAAATAAAATAAAACAAAAATATGCAGAATGTTGCATTAGCCAAACCAGGGATGGTTGCTTGGGTGCTTTAGCCAGACACAAAATAAAATGTATGATGTATGCAGTAGAGTAGGTACTTTTCAGCTGATTTAGGATCAAACACATATTGAATTTTCCCAGTGCTGAAATGACTTGAAGAGCTGCTTACATGTTGAAGAAAATTATAACTGTAAAGCAACCCACTGATTATTCTTTAAAGATTGGCCTTGAACACATTTCAAATGCAGAACAGGAAGTGAGACCGGTGCTGTGTGTTGATTACCGAATCAGTGTAGAAACGAATAACAGATTTTTAACCACACATTCGGTTTGCGCAGGAATATTGTGGAATTTAGAGTGTTTTCTGTCTCCTGGCAATACATTTTCAGTACAGCGAGGCTCGGAATTACAATTCCGATCACCCAAAAGCAATCATTTTGTATGTCTAGGAATTATGCTGTGCTCCTTTTATGAAAGGCAATGGTTTCCACTGAAGAGATTTGTAGATTCATTCAGAGCTGGAGGAGCTTATCTAAGTTCACTTTAATATACTGAGCAAGTAGCGTCAGAGCACTGTCCGACACCATAACAGCTTAATAAGTTGTATCTTTTAAGTGTGTGGAGTCAGCAACGGGGAGATGAAACAAAGGCGGAATTGTGAACCTACTGGGAATCTAACCCCAATTTGCAGTGCCACGGGCAGTGACATAACCGCATTGCTAAAAGGCCCGAACCACTTAACAGGGGAAGAAATCTCCCACTGTGATGCTTGAAGCTCGGTCCAGCTGACATCATTTGGCTGCATGTGGTTCCAAGCGTGAACACCGCTCTCCCCCCCTTAACTGGGTGTGTCAATCTGCCACTGCAGAGGAAGCTGTATTTTATTTATTTATTTATTTTTAAAGCCATTCAGCGGAATTCTTTTCCGACCTTCTCACAAGTTAGCCCTTTTACTCAGCAATTAAATGAATCTTGGTTTTTGAATGACTGATTGAATGTAATACCTTAAGTGGTCAGGAATGTATTCTGATAAAAATGCAAACATGATGACAAGTCATTATAAAAACATAATTTTGTGTGCCACTAGCTCCACTGTTAAACGTTTCCACATACATATGAAATAAATTTGACATTTGTTCAGGAAGTTATCTTCCCCAATTAAAATAATGAATATGTGCATGCAGTTAGACCTACTCAGCTGGTAAATACTGGCTAGCTAGCCACTTTTTGAGAGCTCTCATGATCCTTGTTTTGCTGCTTGAATGTTCATGATAATATTCATATTTTAAGACTTTTTGGTTTCAAGACATTTCCAGTAAATTGTATATTAGCTAGAAAACAAACAGATCCACCTTGTCATATCCTCCACCATCACAGATGATGATTGGCAGTGACATTTACAAGCTACATGTCTTAAATTCAGTTCAATAACTTACTACCGTGAACATGCTGCAGTGTTTTTAAATGGTGCACAGGGACATAATAAGTTTTGTTGGAAGCAGTGGAAAATGGTAGCATTTATACAATCTTCAACTTGCACAAAAAACCTTAAAAAAAAATACATTTGTGATTCAACTAATTAGCTAATTATGACCTCTCAAAGCTTTAAGTAGAATCTGATGCCTTAGAGCTGAAACAAAAACCTGCAGCCACACTGGCCCTTTTCGAATAGGATAGGACACCCCTGCTTTATATGGCTGCATTTTTCTTTTAACTGCAGTGATACTCAATCTTGGTCCTGGAGGGCCACAGACCTGCTGTTTTTCTTCTTAAAGGCATGCTACGCAGGATTTCTTAGCCTGTGTTTACAATCAATGAAGTCTCCTCCTCTGTCTTCAACCTCACCCACTCATGCGGAGTAAGTTACCCCACCTAATGTATCTATTTGGATAGCAAGAGGTAATGTTAATATTGTGAAATGAGTGACCGTGAGCAACAGTAAGGAGCAGATTAAATTATAGCTTAATTCAATTATGTTGAATGTAATGGTAGTTTTATCGTTGGAACTTTAAATGTGAAAATTTCAGACCCTCAGTAAAATGTCCTTATTGTTGCCAGCTTCACATTGCCAGTAATGTTACTTACAGGTCTAACAGAAAACAAGTCAACTCTGTGTTCCTTTTAATCCCCTTGGCGAACTTCAGCTGATGCCACAGAGGAAAAGCAATTCCAAGGTTAACTCTAGTTCTTGAATAAGCCCTGTTGACTTGTTTTTTTTTTGCTTCATTGTATCTGGACTTGTTCACTAGCTAGCTTTGCAGCTACAAGCCACCCCTCCCCACACAGAAAACAGTGCCACACCCAGAAATGTCCCAAACACATTTTAGAATAACAAACACCGGTAAAGGTGGACAAACTTGGCAAAAGTATATAAAGAAAGAGATTGCCAGTGCATCACAGATATGCCTTAGCATGGTTAATTTATAATATTTTTAAGGTAAAAATCCTGTATAGTATGCCTTTAAGATCAGTGACCGATTCAGATCCAAGAAACCAGGTGACCTGAGTTAACCAGTCAACTGCTATTCTACTCAAGTTCTGAGTAACAAGGAAAGCCAGCAAACCCTACGGTTCTCCATGACCAAGACCGTGGACCACTGGCTCAAAGAAACTTCCATTCATGTTCTCTTTCCATCCTGACTTTCCCCATATTAGATCAACTAATTGTTTTTGTTGTCTCAATAAGAAGCTCAATTGTACAATTAGTCATTTAACTGTGCCTACGGGGACCCTTGGAGGACAACCACTGAAATACAAGTTTACTGTAAATCTCTGCAGGTAACATTGTAGATACAAACCAATGGCTGCAGCTATAGGTGCTGCCAGGATTTATCTCTAGTGGCTTACAGTGATGGTGGATCCTTTTCGCTCAGCGAGGTTTTCCAGCGTTTGTTTGAATAAATCATCAACTGGCTGCATAATATTTGCCTGCTTTGTGACAAACAAGTTTACACACCATCCTAGTACACAGCAGGATAGATGGATGAAAGTATAGAATACATTCTAAATATGCAGTTTAGGATTTTGAATTGAAAGAAAACAACGAGGTTTCACATTAACTATTCACTTAAATTTCATCACCTCTTTAGCACAAGTTATCATTGTTTACCCTGTCTCACCGAAAGGTAATTACCATTTGGAGAAATACTTACTGAAGAAAAACAAAATATGCCCCTGTTTGTTTAGCAAGAAAGCAATTATGCTTTAACGGCATGAAGAATTAATGTAATATCTTAAGAGAAAAGGGCAATGTTGGCCCCTAAACAGTGGTTCATTGCTTTTCTTTCATTTTTAGATACCAGATCAAATAAGGGCTACAATTTTGACAAATATGAAACTTTTGTACAGAACAAATATTTTCCCCCAACACATACACAATACTAAGCACAATATTTGTGGGAATACTATATCCCCAAACTAAATTAATTAGCTCTGGTCTCCTCCATTACTTTGATTCCCATTCCATTACTTTAAACTGGAGTATTAATTATCAGATGTCTGAAATTTCTGTGATGAGCGTTTGTGCGCGCAAGAGCACGCATGCTGAATCTTGAATGTTCTACAGTTTTTTTGAAGACCAGTAAACAAACCACTGCGTGTGTTTGTTAGGCTGACCGGTGGATTAACAAAGCACTGGGTATATCCACGCTCATATTATGCAGAGGGGGAAAAAAGACTTTCCAAAAGCCTATTTGGTATGTATCAAACTGATTGATTTAACAGTCTAACTGTACCTAACACTTCATACGAACGCAACTGAGGTTTGGGAACTGAGGTTTCCGCGTTATGACTCTGTTAAGGACTCTGGACTGCAAAAAGCAGGGCCTCAGCTGAACCTCTACTCCAATTCAGCACCCCAGAGCAGTAGCCCTCTCATAGCATTTGTTCATTCACAGTGCACTTAACGTTTCAAGAGTTTTATTTGTATACTAGGTGTTAGGAGTCCCAGGAGCTAGGGTCACTTACACACTCCATTTGTGCGATTTTTTCTTGAATTTATTTTGGCACGAGCTGTGGGACGTAAAATGCAGCAGAGCGGTTCCGCCTTTTTTTTTTTTTTTTTTTTTTTTTGCGCCGGCTCAAAAAGGATGTGGGGTCTGGAAGGGAACGAAATGACATGGCCGGCGGTTTTAAATAAGAGTGAGACAGTAAGAAGCGGGATTCTTTCTCCTTCGTACCTGAAGGCCAAACAAATGGACTGAAAAATAATTGTCCCACGCAGTAGTGGGGCTAAACCGCGTATTGTACGGGGTGGCCCCCAGTGTGGTTGTTCAGTTGAATTCACCTTAACCCGCCATGTTTTCCAGTTGATAAGCTCTCGTGATTTAGCTCGTAACGTTGACTCTCTGACACAGTGGTTGTTTTATTTCCCTTTCGCTTGTAGCTGTGCGCTTTGCGTGGGCCCGTTGTTCTTTCACCTTTTCCCTCACCACCAAATAACCGGCAAAAACAAACTACAACCAAGGGCAGACATTGCGCCGTCCAGGTGACCTAACGACGACGGCTCCATGGAAATCGAAGAGTCTGCGATGGAAAGCCGGTAAGTTGGGGGTTTTCCCCTTATGTTTTGCACCCTCAACCCATCCGCCATTACACAGTCCACCATAAGATTTTGATCCTCTCCCAAATTCTTAGCCGTTAGTTAAACTTGAGATATTAGTAAGAAGATATGGTAGGTACTTACCAGGAAGACTATGGAGCCAGGGGAAGCGGCAGTGTTTAGGAAACAATTCGTAATATAATCTTTTGGGTGCAATACCTAATACCGTAACTAAGTTTATATTACTGTGCTGCATTAATTGTGCTTTGGATGACAACACGTGATTATACATGACGCACACCTGTGCTTGGCGTTTCCAGATGCAGTTTGTAATGAGTCGGCTTCCCTAACCGGCTGCATCATACAGTCTCCCCTCATATGTATACCGATATACTATTCTTTGTCCGTAGGCCTATAACATGGGAAAAAAAGACTGGAGTAATATAAAAATCGCATAGGCTAACTATTTATTTTGCTACGATGGATTTTTATATACGCCATTGCTGCTGTGATAGCATCTATTAGTAGATGCCTTCATAATATATATATATAATAATTATTATTATTTATTTTTTTAATTTTTATTTTGTTTATTTTATTCTATCGTTATCGACCAAAGACTGATATCTACAGTGCATGGTTCCCCTTGCGCTAAGACACGGCCTAATGATGTAGAGCAGTAAATCTCCAGTATGAAGATGGTGCATATTATGAAACTGATTTCTATTGCCTTATACATTTGTTTGTGCTTCTCGTAGAGTAAATTTGCGATTAACTGCCAAGCACACCTTGTATGAACGGCGGTAATTTGGAACATATGTAAGACGGTGTTTGAAATTGCATTCCCCGTGTTCAAAAGTGAATTTATTATCAACTGCTGCCTGTGTGGTATGCTACTGCTGTTTACCAGCCTGCAATATAATGTTCCTCACACAGTAATAGCAGAATCCAGAGGCTGAGAGATATCTGATATCAGTTAGCCAGGCTTCTCAAGAACATTCGGTTACTGTACCATTATTTCTCATTTACCTTTTTCCCTTTTTTTGATGAGTAACATGGTAGATTTTTTGATTCCTGCAGGTTTTACATAAACCATGGTTAAAGATTGGACAATTTTTGAGAAAGTCTTGCCTTCAATTTAGGTTAAGATGGTTGAATATTTTATTTATTTATTTATTTATTTATTTATTTATTTATTTAAACAAATATTTTAAGACATGAAGCAATATCTACTAGCCTACCTTTGATATTAAATATTTTACGACCTGCAGAGTCTGGATGGATTCTGAATATCACACCTCATGTTTATTGTGCAAGCTAAAAAAAAATGTGTGTTTGATTAATGTGTCAGACTTGCATTTGACTGCAGTGAAACCAAAGCAAGAAACTGAAATAAAATACTGTCCATTAGTTATCAGCCAGTAAACATGCCAAGGCATCTGTTCCATCTAGCTGTGGTGTGATTTGTCGCTTAAATTTACCAGTGTTAAGGGAAAAGGTCTGTATCACAATCCCCTAAATGCACAGGAGACACAGGCGAGGGGCACTGAAGTTATTACTAGAGAAAGAAAATCACGTGGGTATAAAAAATTGCTGATGAAACGTTGGGTAAACGCTTAATTGATAATTAAATGTGAAAGGTCTTGGAAGTACGAATTAATTCCATTCAGTGAGAAAAGTCGATTTTTCAGCCATGTAGAGAAGTCGGATTTGTGATGTTTAAATGCCAAAATAAGTTAAAATGGCAACAGGTGAACTTGGATACTCTTCAAAAAAAGGCATTTCTTCTTAGTATCCATTAAATGATAAAGAAAGAAAAAGTGAAAAAAGTGAAATGTATGTATAAATAAGATCTGTACTGCACAAAATTTAAAAAGTCTCATTTTATTTATTGCATGTACGGGCACAATATTGTATGACCTTTGACCAGGAAAGGAAATTTTAAAAGATATTGCCCCATTTAGCAAAGCTAGAATAATCCACCTTTTTACAAGATATAAAAGATACCATTGGGTCCATTAATTTTAAATGGGAGCTGGTTAAGCTCCACTGTTTTGTATCTGTAAAAATGGCCAATAGTTAAACCTGGAAATATAAATAAATAACTATCATAGACTGTGATTGGATTCTGCATCTCAAGGCTAAGTTAAAAGGCCCCTAGAGTGTGCTTAAAAGAGAAGATAAAACCAGCATTTATAAATCAGCTGTTAGTGTCTGCATAATGCACATGGGAGGCATCTGTTACTTCTCAACTTTTCTCAGAGAAAAGTTCATTTCCAGCTCCAGTAAAACTACATGCCAGGTCATATTGTAAGTTGTAACTGCCCTTTTTTCTTACAATGACCTTAGGTGCCGTTAAAGGCAATCCAGAACAGATGATCTGGGGAATTTGAGGCCCTGTTGAGCGTCACAAATGGCAGAACTCCGTAGAGGCAACATCGCCAGCACTGAGCTGGTTATCAAAACTAACACAAGGATGAAACAATATCATTAAAAAGGTTAGGATTGTGTGTGTTCCGAATTCATTGGTGTATTTCTTTATCTGCATTAGTTTGACATGAATCCTAATGGGAGTAGAACTATCAGAACCATTGTGGTTCTTCAAATGGGCCACTGGTAAAGGCTGAGCCGTGAAATTTGAGTTCCAGTGAAACTGACTGTAAGCCGATGTTGAACCCATCACAGGTGTGGAGACTGGGAGGGCTATTCTAAAACCACAGTGTGATGATACTCTCATACTTGCAGATCCTCCCAGTCATCTGGGTGATCCACCAGTGGCAGGGCATAATGTTTCGAAAGATCACCCATCCTCCCTGGCAGTAATACAGGGCTCGGCCCCAAGCTGCCCAAGGGCTTCTGGTAGCACTGGCAGTGGCAGTATCCATGGAAACGGCCGTGACGGCAGTGCCCTCTTTTGTCCAGCCAGTTGTCAAGCTCACCCCTGATGTCTCTCTGCGAGGGGGGCAAAAGGCAGTTTCGTGGGGCCCTTTGGTTAGAGAAGCAGAGGGTATGTGTGGAGGCTCTTTTGAATAAAACACCTGGCAATCAAAGCCTGGAACAATAGCCAAACCTTTCAGATTGACTCACAGAGGCCAAATTGAGCATTGTACTTTTGTGCGGCGGCATGGAAAAAGATTGAAAGGGCAAAACACATCCAACAATGACACAGGAATCAAAATGGCACTCAAGGGGGGGGGGGTGGGCCATGATTTTAGCTACAAGGACAAGGTATGATGTCCTTGACCTTTCCATTGTGGCCCTGGTAGACATTATTCTTCTCTGCTTCTTACTTCCTACTGATCTGTGCGCCCTGGGCCCCATTACTTGGAATGCCTTCAATCAAAGTAAGTTGACATTACTGGTTGCCAGGAGAATTATACTATTTATTTCATCGCTACCCTCCCCCTGCCCACCCACCCCCCCAGCTCCTGGCACCAGATCACCACCTCTTAATTCAAGCATACAAATGAGAGCCTTCTCCACCTTAACGGTCTCTCTTGACCTTGACTTTAAGAAAATGGTGAAATCCTGAAGCAATTAGCAGAATCATTATTGCCTAACAAGACTCCTTTCATTTGCTCTTACTGGCTGGATCTGAATTTATATAAGGGGTAAGTGAAACCCAAACAAAGGTAAATGGGACAGAATTAATGGCCCTTGGCTTTTTCCATTGTATTGGTCTCTTCATGACCCTCTCTGGAATACACAGAGGTGAATGGGATACCTTTGCCCAAGAGCAACGTTGAATTGAATTAAAGAGTTGAGTTAAGTTTCTGTAAGCCCTCGGGGATAGAGTGACAGGAGGTAATGACAGAATGGCATGAGGTTGCATTTGCCCATGTTTTTGCTGGGAAACCATCTCAGTAGTGATAACAGCAGGTGTAGCTACGGGCAATATGCCCCCCCCCCCCCTCCCATTCCCACACACATACATGCTACACTACACCCACACCACACACTTGCACACAAAGACACAGCTGGAAACTAATATACCTAATCAACTGTAGGCTATAGTCAGGAAGTCAGTCTCTGCCTGGGAGAATAAATGTATGAATAAGTGTGGCAGTCTGAGTAGAGGTGGCTTCATGGGGTGATGCAAGTGATCTCATTTTTAGTCTGTGGTAGAAATTAACCAGCCAAATGCTACTATATAACAATAGAACTATAAAACCTGCCAGGATTTGGATTTGGCTTAAATATGACCTTGGGTGATTCTATAAAATAAAAGCCCACAACAAGCGTTTTGATTGACCTATCAAGTATTCCGGAATTAGTCTCACAAAAAGCAAGAAATATTTTCTGTGAGTTTCACCAAAAATGTTAAATACTTTCCCAGCAATTACTATGATATATAAATTATTTTATGGGAGATCAATTAATCACTTAAAAAAAAAAAAAAAAAAAAAATTTTTTTTTTAGAAAATGGCCCAAGATGCCCTTTGATTTTCTGGTGAGATATTTTACAGGTTCTGGCTCTCTAATGACCTACAGAAGACCTCTGCTCTGACTTGTATGAAAACGTCCTTAGTCTAAAAGCAACGATATACTTGTGATAACATGCAGTAGGATTCATATCACGTCTCAGCCATCACAACTGTACTTTGAGATGATAAAGTGTCTGAAATTACATACTCTTTATGTAGTAGACTTCACATTCTGTCTGAAAGAAAAAGGACAGAATGTACGAAGTGTTTGATTTATTACTCAAACATAGGCAGGTGGGCAATTACTGATTTATTGTGTTAGTCAAGTTTGGGGTCACCAGCCTACAGGCAAAAAATTTATTCTAGTTGCAACAAAAGGCTGTCAGGCACACAAGTGATAATCTTATCAGAAATACGAAGAAGTGACAGTACGAAGTCCGAAAACCGCGCGGCTGTGTTCATCTTCCGGCAAACCGCAGTGAGAAAAGCGGCGCGAGCTTGCATTGTTTCATCGGCGGCGAATCAATCAAAGCTGTCCCTTTTAAGTGGGGAGCTGGAGCTAATCACTCCACGTTTGAATTTACATTTATGGCGGAGTGTGGCGGCGAGAAGAACCGAGGAACACAGGAAATTTATCAAATCGCCTCTAAACAAGCGGCATTAATTAATGATGGGACTCATTACAAACGGTGCTCACAGTGTTCTGCAGCATGCGTTAAAACTGGAGCTGGTCCCCGAAGCGCAGTATAACAGGATTTAATACAAATGACTGTGTCAGGGCGGAAACCTTGGCAGAATCATTTGATACAAATTGCCAATAAGTGCAATAACTCCTAGCAATATTTTCCATCTCCATACCGTTATATGCCGTTATATGGCCTCACCCAATTAGCTGGAACCCAAGACAAATGCACTCATTTAGTGAGGTGACGGGTGACTGTCCTCGTGTTCCCATCTCCGGCCCTACAGCCTGTTTGAAATTAACTTGTGCATTTGCACCATTAGCAACGTGCAGTTAATGTAAACCTGCTTGGCCGGGGGAATGGCACACTGTGTGTGTGTGTGTGTGTGTGTGTGTGTGTGTGTGTGTGTCTGTGTGTGCGCGTGTGAGTGTGTGTATAATATCTGTCCTTCATTATTAAATAATTCCTGATGATCTGATGTACAGTATTGTATGTGCAACTGCACTCCATTGATATGCAAAGCAAATTTCTCTCTAAAGGGACAGTGTAGTACATCCTATCTTATGTGTAGGTATGCATATGTAATCATCAAATACAGGCATATGGTTCACTTAGTACCTCTTTTACTGTAGACTAGCTGATGTGGCCAGAGCACCTTAGACCTTTGAAGAGTAGGGTTTCGGAAGGTTTTTCAGAATTATAAGTTGGTGTTCTAGAACCCCATTGCTGTCCATTACCAGTAGTGATTGTTACTGTTAAGAACATTCTAATCACACATTTGTGATCTCACACCTTAAAGGGTTAATGGAAGAGTTTGTCCAGTCTGTCCCCAATTTCCCTAGGCCTGGAAAGAGCTGCTGTTTAATCACTGTCCCGTCTAGCAAAGTGGCCCGAGCAGAATCGTGTGGGTCACATCGAGGTCCAGTCAACAACTGCCGAGACCCCTTTTTGGGACTGCATTTACAAGTGCTAGAGCAGACTGGTAAAAGGCCCAATCATCTGCAAGGCTTCTCCATCGTATGTAGGTCAAAGGTCACAGTGGAGTTTCTCTAATGTCGGTTGATGATAGTTATTCAGTTTGAAAGATGTCCAGGACTGTCTGGCACCGCTCGCCACCTCACGGCGGTGGCGGTGGCTGAGGCAGCAAGGTTCAGCCTCCTGTTTCCCGGCAACCTCAGTCGCCGGAACTTTAATGATTATTTATGAAAAGCGCGCGGCGGGGAGCGAAGAAAGCTATCGCCCCGAAATTCAAATTCCTCTCTGTGGGCTGGGTAGGCAATGGCAGCGCGGGCAAGCAGAGGCCAGGGGGTCCGGGCTCCTCTGAAAGGACCCGGCGTCCCATCGGCGTCGCCACAACTTCAGACTCCCAATTACCGGGCAGCCAAATCCCCTCTCTCGGTCACCGAGGCCGTTGTTATCGCCCTGTACACAAACGCAGCCCCGGTCTTCACTGCCACCGACTTGGCTAATTTGCTGTGTGTATCACGGGGCTCATAAAAGGGTTGTGTTCTAAAGAAGATTTTTATTTTTTATTTCTTTCATCTGCTCTTTCATTATATGGATGCTATGGTAACGGGATGGGAAGGAGGCGAGCTACGACATCACCGGGGCCTTGGCAGACGCGTGCCAAAATCTTTGGTCCCGCTGCTCGCCGTTCTCATTTTGTTCCGAGTTCGGAGGAGCAGTCGGAGTTGGTAGACCGTTCCTCCCTCCTCCTCGCAGATGGTTTGAATGACTTGCCATTTCATGTCATGCTTTTGTTGAAAGGCATTCTTTGATGAGGGAAAACCATCAGGGCTTCAAAAAAAAATCCTTTATGAATTAACTCATACAGCTCAGACTAGTCCGCGGAGGATTCAGAGGAGATGAAAAGGGTCCTATGGGTTTCTCTACTGAAGACCCTGTCTAGACTCCTCCCCCTAATTACAACACTTTAACAATAAAGCGATTATATTGTTTTTTTTTTTTTTTCAATTCACTTCTGTCTCTCATGCTTTCAGCATTGGAGGAATGCGTCTTCCGGATATCGCTGGATTCCTCTCTTAAGGCCGTATTGCCGTTGTAGCAATCTGTTCCAATTTTTCCGAGATTAGTGCAGCATGCACGTGTGTCTGTGGTAATTAATAATGCCGCTGCTCATGCCACAGAAACCAGTTCACGCGCTCGGAAGAGAAAGTAAGTTTTTGGCCTTCATAATTAAGGCATGATTAATAAATTCATTCATTCATTAATGAGTGACCTCTGGAGAATTTCTCAGCAAAGGCTAGCTGCCTGTGCCCTAGAAAAAAATGAGAAGAGAGACACCAAGGCTGTGGGGAACTCAGGCTGCCTTTGAAGGCTAAATATTCCTCTCTATTAACTGAGACGCATTAAGGAAGTCTAACTGAACTGGCCCCACTTAAACAGATATATAGAGCAATTTCTATGCCCTGTGGTCTATGTGGGCTGTTTTACATTGGCAAAAGCGCATATCAATTAACAAGTGATTTCCTACAAAGAAGGAGAGCTCTGGCATTTAACCATGCCCTGGCACACGGAGAGAGCCAGTTCCCATTTCAAAACTTATAATAGCCATCGACCGTCTGCTGGTCCAGAACTTCCCTGGTCCAACGGTGACCTCCGACGTTCACAACGAGACTCTCGAGTCTGGTCTGCCTCCTGTGTGTCCTGGAAATCAGCATTTATGACAGCGAGGGGAAGAGGGTGAGCATTATTCAGTAATCAGTAATCCGATCTCATCCCCGCTAATAGAGTCGTTCATCTCAGGGTTTCATCACTGTGTCCGTACATGAATGGTGCGCACTATTTTTAAGTTACATGGTCATGGAAAAGCATTGTGGGAAATTCTCTCCTACCTTATGAACTTAAATATATTGCGACATATGCCTAGTTGCTTAGCTGTATGTTGTTTGGGGCAGTTACTTCCTGGGATGCATACAGTTCCCCTGCTGAAATTCTGTACTGGGGAGGACGGTGTTGCTTAATAATGATGCTTTGTTTTACACACCGTGCGGTTTGCTTTTTCCGGTCTCAAGCATCGTCTAACTGATGATATTCACATACCGGGGCTTTGCCGCCGCCAGACCCTCCCTAAAATCAGGCATTATACCCCACTTTGAGGAGAAAAGGTCAGTTTTTGAGATGAGACCAGGTTGCAAATTCCGATCCGTCTTGTCCCACGCCCCTTTATGTCTGCACAATGGGACACAGCCACACAGTTGAGCTTCCCCTATCCTTAACTTACCCCTTCACCTTGGTAGAGCTTTTCCCAAAAAAATATTAAGCTCTGCAGTGTGTGGTAATGTCAGCATTGTGCTAGACCTTCAGTTGAAATGGGGAAAATCTGACACTAAAGCCATTTGAATGCAGAGGAAGGAGGAGGAAGTTTTGGTGTATTATTTAAATTCTGATTGACACAATTAACCATCATGCCATGCCTCTTTCCTCATACCCATCTCCGTGTGCAGCAGTCTGAGCAGGGAGCTATTAATGCACTTAATTTGTTGATACTCTAGCTCATGAGCTGTAAGCTAAACTATTATTGCTTAATGATAGGGAATGGGTGTCACTTCCATCTAATAGAGATGTATGAAATGGCCGGGTAATGCATTCACATTCAATGCAGATATTTGTTTTGTTCGCGTATATGTAAATACATATGCAAACACTGCTTGCGTTCCCTTGTTAATTAGCAGAGCGAACCGAAAACAGTTCACTTGACAAATGTTTTTACAAGGTGATTTTCTCCTAGTCTGAAGCTTAATTGCACATTAGTTAAGCTTGATTCAGGATCCTGGGGCTACAGTGTGAGCCTGTATCATTTATATTAGGTCGCACTTTTCTTTTTTCTTTTTTTCCCCATCCCCCCATCCTTCGGCTCTTCTTTTATTAGAATTTATTTTGCGTGCTGTATCTTGTTTGCCGTGATATGACACGTCGCTGACCTACGGAGTGGAAAAATCCACAGCAGTTCCGCTTGATTAAAATATGCGCCCGCTTTGGTGTTCTGTGTGCTTAACCAAGCCTTTGACACTGTTTTTTTTTTTTTTTTTTTTTTTTTCCTTTTCCTGGATTTTACCCTAGCTATATCACAATAAACTAATGATGACTCTGAGGACAGCCTGTTCTGGCTTCAGCATGAACTGTACCCTGCTGGAGAAATTAGAAACAGGGCCAAGAACGGAATGGGTCTTTTTAATTGGCCCTTTTAACTGCCGAAGCAAGGCAGAAGCCTCCTTTGCAAATAAATAGGGGCTGTGGCACCGATCGCCCAGCAACGTGAGTCTGGCTTCACAGTTGAGAAATGACCCAATAACGTGCGAGAGAGAATGTCTGGTGGGGGTTGAAAAGGTCATTACTCAAGTGATAAACGAAGAGAAAAAGAATAATCTTAGTTCACAAGTAGTCACAATACACTGCATCCTAATGAAGCTCGTCAGTGGGACATTTAAATAACGGGAAAGGAAGACGTAATCGTAACAGACACTCAATATGTTTCGCCTGCTAGACTTCCCTACCAACAGCAACACCAAGAAGAACAAAAATAACCACAAAGGATGCTGAAGAAATATTCTGATATATCTATACCTTGCATATAGAGCGATTTCACATTTCGGGATTCAAGGGTGTGACTATTCTAAATCTGTACATTGTATAAAAGTACCACAGTGTCCCATTTAAAAACTCGTCCCAGAGTCCTGTTTCGCCCTGTAAAGGGTAACACCTTGTGCTCTGTTTTTCTTCGGTTCGCCCTTCAACCCCATTTTTACCCTCAAAAAAAACAAAAAAGAACTCCTCCTTATACTATACATAGCTCAGTTCTGAATTTGCAGTTAATTCAAATTTAAGATTTATTTGGGGCAGTTGGCTGCATATTCAGGAAGTGTACAAAGCCGTTTTTATGTGCATTTTGTGGTCCATTCGGTATTAGGGGGAGAGTAAAATCATTGCGAACTCGGGTAAGAGAGTAGGCTACCTGTGTGGCTCCAGTATTAGGAGGAGGAAATTTGCTATTTTCTCTGAGACTGGAAACAATAAAGGAATGTATGGTGTTACTGTTTTTATAACCTTTATGTCATAATTTATTAGGTGGAGCGGATTCAAAACACCTGAATACACCGGGGGCAAACGGTTCACCTGTGCAGCATCGGGTGATTTTAGAAGGAGTCAGAGTTTTTATTTAACAGTCCATTGCTATTTCTATTCAGTGTGCATCCTCCTGAAACTCTGCATTTAGTACCAAAGTCACACACACAAATATAGTCTGTGGGTTGCCAGCACTGGAAACTGGAAATCATTTATTATTGCCCCCCCCCCCCCCCCCCCCCCCCATTTCTTTGGTATATGTGGTCAGAATCTGAATTGTTGATTTTATCTCCCAGGTTGCACCCAGGTTAGTGCTCTGGCTGAGATGGCCACCCCTGGTCCTGGAGAGCCGCAGGACTTGCTGGTTTTTGTGTTTGCCTTAAAAGTAGCAGTTAAAAAAAATAAATAAAAAAAAACAGATTGGCTATGCAATCAACTTTAACTGATCAAATAAATGCCTAGTAGTAACAAAAATGACTAGAACATTACGGACATCGTGTGTCGCAGATGGACTCCATAAGTGCACGTATAATAGCTTCTTTTTCCTGCTAGTTGTACTAATGCTACCGTTCACTTCAAAACTGTATATTTATTTGAATAAATGTAATATGGAATGCGTGGAAATACTGTTTTATGTGCAGCTGGCTTATGTTTACTCATGCATCAGGTCATACACATTAGTCTCACACACTGAGAACCAATCTCACATTCACAGTCAAGGTCAGAAAATATCACACATTTTTGTGAATGCTACCATGCTGGGTTTGCAGCATTTTGGGTGGAAAATTCCAAACTATCAAAACTAGCCCAAATTGTTACAGTTTTGTTACAAATTGTTAGAGTTTGCCACTTTTAGGGTTTCCTACAGAAATAACCACAATGGCCACAGACTGTCTTGGCAAATGCTAAATTTCTAAATGAATGTTAGCTAGACTTGTATAGTCCTCTGCTGACATACAAACAATTAGTAAGTCTTTTGTGTATGTAATACCTCATTATAAACAGTTCAGTTTGAAAATTTAACACTCATTTATTTGTCATTCATGATAAAGGAAATTAACGTAAAGGGAAATGACTGAATCCATGCCTATGTGTTTCTTTGAGCTACTATGTATGTATGTATGTATGTGTATGCATGCCTCTGTCATAGCCTACATTTATAAGCATTACTATTATCAATTACTCATAACAAACACAAAAAAACTAAAAATAGAAAAAGAAATGACATCTGAAGAAAAACCTGTTTTCAACATACAAAATGGCAAGTTCCTCCATCTTTAAGTCATTAATTCAAACTTGTAAAATCCATGCCTGCCATTAAAAGTATTGATATAAAAAAAAGTTACAAGAAACAATCTTAGCTCACACAAAGTATACAAGCTGTGTTCCAAAGCAATGCTACCCAACATTTCAAGTAACTTGGCCCTATATTTTGGTATAATTTTGATATCAATACATTTAATGGCAGACCTAGGTTTATCAAGTTTGAATGTATGACTTGTAGACAGTGCTTTGTGTGTGCGAGTAACTTGGCAGTTACTCACACACGTGTTTTTCTTCAGATTAACATACATCATACAGATACTACATATGGTCGCATAAATTGCCAGCTGCCACTTCCGTAAGTGAAAATAACCATCTGTGGCATTATGACAATCAATAAGCTGAACCTGCATGAGCTGGGCCATGCGTGACGTGATTGCTAGACATATTCAGATTTAGTGTTTGTGCAATATATAATGCTAGCAGCATAAATAATTAAAGTAAATGCCACCACACACACTCGTCCCTTATTCTAAGTAAAAGTATAAGGGAAGTAAAAGCAGCATGCCTACATACCTACCTCTACATCTTCTTTTCCCCTGAAAATGACGCAGTGGAATAGAAGACCATATAATGAGTTCAGTCCTGTTTTCTTATTCTGCCCTGCTCTGTAATTAAATTCACAGGCCGTGTGCATTGTATGCGTATTAAAATCGTTCTCATGTGAACGGGAGACAATAGTTGGGAAGCGCGACTCCAAATGCAAATCCACTCTGCCCTTCTTTCCCGCAAACCGCTGTCGTCCGACCCAGCATTCCACACAAGCACTCTTCTGACTCATTCCTTAGTCTGGACAGGAAAATCTCATTAGGTTTCACCATGCACAAAAAAAAAAAGAGACAAAAATGGCAGGGACATATGGTGCTAGCAAGGCAATTAGTATCTGTAAGCATGGATTAAACATTAAAAAGATGAGTGGGAAATAGGAACCCAGTCTTGTTATTGCTCTAATAGCTTCTGTTCCTGAAGTCACAGAGGGTATTAAGGACTGACTTGGCGTGACAATGGGCCTCCAGTTTTAAGCGGCGGCTCTTTCACAAAGTAATTCTTTCTTTTTTTGGGGGAGAGATGTCAAAAAAGCCAAACATAAAAAAAGGAAGAAGGTAGGAACCGTCCCACCAAACGGATCTGACGCAAATGCATCAGACGATTTTGGCTGATCAAATTCTCGGCGTAATATCAGTGGAGCCATCAGAGAAAAGAGAAGTGGAACGAGTTGCACCAACCTGGAACCGAGTGAAATTTACGGAGCAAACACGCTCAAATCCCTTTTTAATGGCTTGCCTTTCCGGAGGACCTCTCTGCCTCTCCTTAAGGCTATTTAGGTTGAGCCTTTAGGAGGCCATGATTAAAAATTAATATTAGTTCAAGATTGACAGCAAACATCATTAGATGTATGCCACGCATGGCTATCGAATTGAGGGTATCTCTTGGCTTTGCGCCCACGAGAGACTCCACTTCCTCCGTTGGCTGAAAATGAGACGGGGGGGGGGGGGGGGGGGGGGGGGAGGGGAGATTATTTGTACATTACTCGGGGTGAGCTTGGTCAGCAGCCGTGCAGTGAGCTTCCCTGGTGATTAAATTTTTTTATTTTATTTTATTCTTTTTTTAACGGAATACTTGATCATCTTCGCTCGCTCTCGCGCCGCACCACTGAGCACTCGAGGAACAGCCAGATGAGACTGTGGATGTATCCCAGCATCCTCAGCATGCCCGGGCCTTAGTCTGGGCAGCTTGTCCTCATGCTGCACCACTGCTCCCTGGAAAAACTGGATATCTTTCAGCCCCTTCAAATTATTATTTTATTTTAACAAGGCTGAATAATTTTATTATAATGATCTGCTGCTGTTTATGTATTTATTTATATATTTATATATATATATATTTTTTTTACACAAGTATAATTCAGATCAAGAATTTGTGGGAATGGAACGGTGAGTTAAAAAAATTACAATAATAATATGTATTTTAAATTCAGTGAATTGCAAATCCTCTAACTGAAAATAAAAATGGTGTCTCTGAGGCTGAAGAAGAACAAGCAGAATTTAGTTCTTATTTTTGTGTCTCGGGAACTAATCGAAGAGGCATGTGTTATCTGATGGTCTTGTTAAAAGTTCTCTTGCTGAAATGTTAGTGTAGCTTCAGAGCAAGGAACCACTTCTGGAGTTCTGTCTGCTTTGACAGAAATGGCGACGCCTCTCTATTCCGAGCCATCCTTCTATTGATCTGGGAATGAAGAGATGCTGTGCAGTTTTGTCAAAGGTCATCGCTGATCCTTGTCTCAAGGAATTCTTGACCACTGGAGAAGGGAAAAGATGTGTCTCAGTAGTACAGATACTTATGTCAGTCTTCACCCAATGACACACCTTCGGTCTAGAATTCCAGACACACAAGCTTTCCGGTGGAATGACCCTGAAGACCTTACTGCATTACATTACATTACGTATCTAACGGTAACTGGTGCCATCGTGGGGACGAGATATAACTCCTCAGCATATGGAATGAAAATAGACTTTAGGGTCTGTTCTGTCCACGGATGCTTTAACGCACGCTGTGATAAGTGGTGACTAGAAAATCAACTTCATTCAGTGGCAGTTTCATTACATCAACAAGGTGATAGCTTTAACGTCTTCTTTAATCTGATTTAATTCCGAACGCGGTATTGTCTCTACGGGAGACATAGATTGCGCATTTGAAAACAATGATGTGAAATGACGCCTGCCATAAACACACATGCATAATTTCCTCTGTTGGAATAAATAAAAATACACAATAATAGCCCTGCTTAAATAAACACGGCAATGTTTATGCCCGACTTTATTATGATGAGTTGCTGTCTAATCTACTGTAATGGTGAGCAGCCACGGAGAGGGGAGGACAGTCTAGTGATGAGATGCCATGGTTACTGAGGCTGGTCAACCAGAAAATGAAGAAAAGACACTTCATTACAAGGAAAAGAAATGGGAAAGGGATGTGATTAAAAAGAAAACAGCGGCGTCAAAGCAAAACCCTGCCATTTCCCTGATTGAATACATGCACAAGCGGCCGCTTTCCCCACAAACAATTATGCAATCGGGGGCCTCAAGCATATTGATGGCCAGGAGAGGTTAGGGATCGCCATTCCAATCATCCGCACATTGGTACGATCTTTCTAGTCTCATGGGTGGGTTGTCAGTGGAAGTGACATTTTGAAGGAGTCATTGCTGTGGAAGAACCTAAATTCACTGTGTGGATTTTGTGTGTGGGAGGTGTTTCCTGTTTTTCAACCATAGCCATTTCTCCACAATTTTGACCAAACTAATTTTGATTGATTTTTGATTTTTGCTTTTCAGTGAGTTTCATTCACTCATAGTGGGAATTCTTGAAAGGTGCTTTCCGAAACTGGAGAACTGAATACCTCTTCTGTGAAATTGTCTAGTAGGTTTTTTCATTTTGATGTGGAGCAGGGCTGCCTAATCCTGTTCTTGGAAGTCTACCGTGCTGCAGGTTTTCATTTCAACCCTAATTTGGCACACCTGATTCTATTCATTAGGCGCTAAACGAGATCTATAGCTGTTGAATGTGGTGTGCTTTGTTAGGGTAGAACGAAAACATACAGGACTGTAGATCTGTAGCACCATGATTGGGCAGCCCTGATCTGGAGTGTGTCAATGCTGCAGATGAGCTATGAAACTGGACGGCCATCTGTATTGCTTCAACATATGATAGGATGTATTAAAAATGTACTGCTCATTTTTAATGACACTGAGATATGAGAAGTGCTGGACATGTCAGACTCTTGTTGGAGAGATGAAGTTTCCCACTTGAAATATCCGATTTTCGAGTTGTCTTGAATGCAGCATTAAGAACTGTGTGTGAAACTGGTACTTATTTACCAACATACACCTTCAACAGGTGTCCTAACACACTTGTATTGTTTGGAGGCAGCAAAAAACAAAAGAAATCCCAATTTGACTGAGATCTGAAGATTATGCGTGATAACGATTTTTCCATGAAGCATAGAGACAAATGATCCCATTCGGCAGCCAAACATTGAGAGCGAAACGCTTTTCAGCCTTGACAAAACTCATCAACTATGCTGAAAGAAAAATGGTAACAAAGCCCCCCCCCGCCCCCCACCCTCACCCTCACCCTCCCTCGCCCACCCCCCCCACCCCCCCACCACCCCCCCACTCCCCTCCAGTAATGACAAAATAAAAATGTCTGTGTATTAGCAGATTTATTGCGGCTGTTGTAAGGTTTTATAGACTGGCTAGAACGTGCCTCGTTCCCCGGCGCCACTCTCTTCAGCGGCGTCCTGGAATTCTTATCTCCTCTCCTCTCTCCCTCGGTTCCCCCAGGACGTTCACAGAATTAGCCTGAAACAATAGAGAAGGATTTTGCCTGTGGTCCTGATGGCATTATCTTCCTATTTCCATTCCTCATACCCAGGCCCTCAGCTCAAAGGAGATTGTTTTTAAGGTGGCTTTAGAGTGTGTAATGACTTGCTACATTCTTTCTTTATAAAAATCAATTCCAAACTCTAGCCTTCAGCTAACACTTAGTATAACTTATAATAAGGTTTGTGTTTTCTCGGCCTTTCTTTTTAATCACAATGTGCTCTGAATTATTCTGCACACCGGCTTGTTTCCCGGTGTCCTGTGGCAATGCCTGGATTCAGGCAAGTCTCCTTGGTGGATTTGCTTCACTGACTGAAGTGGATAAATCTGAAACTGGTTTGAGGGACTAGCAACAGGATGTGTGTGCGTGCGTGCGTGCGTGTGTGCTTGCGTGTGTGCTTGCGCGTGTGCTTGCGTGTGTGCTTGCGTGTGTGTGTGTGTGTGTGTGTGTGTGTGTGTGTGTGTGTGTGTGTGTGTGTGCATGTGTGTGTGTGTGTGTGTGTGTGTGTGTGTGTGTGTGTGCATGTGTGCTTGCGTGTGTGTGTGTGTGTGTGTGTGTGTGCTTGCTTTTGGTTAGAGGATAGTGTATTTTTGTTCAGGCCCCTGTTGCCCATTATATATTATTATTATGATCCGCATTTATCGTAAGATTGATTTTTTTGTCATTAAACAAACCAAATGGGCAAAATTAAGGGAGAAACGCTTACAGAATTGCCAGTGGATAATTCTGCATTAGCTTTAAAAAAATTGCTTTATTGAGCGAGCTTAGTGCTTGGTGTTCAACCCATTATATCATATCATATCCAGAGACACACAGGCAGGATACAGAGCACCATGTGAGACCACACCCTGGAAAAGATGCTATCCATCATATTATACTCAACGCACACATCCAAAAGAACCAATTCAGCCGTGCTAATTAACTTCCACATCATCTGTGGCTTGCAGGAAGGAACCTTATATCTTTGGCTTCGAGGGAAGACACAGAATAAATCCCAGAAGGCCACAGGGAGAACATGCAAGGAAATGTGTGACGTGTAAGCATGAATCTACCCTCCAGTAGGCAAAGACAGATGTTGCTGAGATTGAGCTAAATGCCGTTGTCATGCTGAACTCACATTTCTTTTAAAGCTGCACACCTCTAGCACCTCCTCAATGCTGTTGCCCATCCTGAGGACCTCAGTGCCACGGGTGGGGTTGATCTACATCGCTCTCTCTGTCTTCACGCGATCTGGCGTCACGTGCTTTGATTTTTACGCCAGGAGCAATACAGGAAATCACCAGCTACGGCGTGTAACCGGGTCCTCTTCAAACTGCAGTCGCATCTCGCGGAACAGAAATCAAGCTCTAATTTGCACCGTGATCAGAACAACAAGGACTTTTCAGCAAAGGTCTGTAACAGGATCTGATGTACTGCTTAAGCACAGAAGGGAGTCTTGTGTAAAGCAGAAATATTAATGGGATATAACAGGCCTCTGCAGTGTGTGCGTACCGAAAACCCACGGCATGAATAAAAGTCGCTTCTTTGAACGTACAATAATTGGTTAGAGAGGTTGATTGTTTATACCTTAAAGCACTGATATTCATCAGTTTGCTAGTGTCCTCTGCTTGGGTGCACACGGGCAACTTTAAAAAATTCCCCTGTCTACAAAAATGATTCATGGCCGCCAGCCAAAACCACGCCATGAATATTTATGCGAGCACAAAGTTATGATGAGAAATATATTGTTAGGTTCATCTTAATCTGTCTCCGAGGCAATCTAGTGTGACTTGCAGTGACGATTGAGCAACCAGATTTATGCTTATGATGGGGACATGCTTAATGATATCCATTAAAATTAATTCTCTAAATCAATATTTTAAGGTCTGTTGACTGTTATTTCACAAACAAACAAATATTTCCTGTGGCACAAAAGTTATACTGTTAAATTACTAGCATAGTACTCAACCACAGATGCTTCATCTTTAGAGAATTTGAAAAAAGGAAGTTGCAGTTTGTATGTTACTTATAGTGTAATTGGTTCTAACAAGTGTTTCCCCAGTGGTGGAGGTGCCTGAATCCAGTTGGAGCCTGCATACACTAGATCATTGGTGCTCAGATCATTGGAATTGGAGGCCCAGATTCATCAAGGGTCTGCACTGCTTAAAAGGAGCGTGCAAATGACCGTGTCGGTTTGCCGTGCTATTCAGTGATCTTGCACAGTGAGAGGAGAGCATGCCAGATTGCACAGGCAATAGAACCAGCCCCATGGCTGCACAAAGGCAAATTATATCTTAACTGTGATCATTCAGCCTGCATTTGTAGGTTGGGCTGTGCAAATTGAAACTGAACCTCATTCGCCAACATTTTGGGGAAGTAAGAAGCTATTAAAGGTGGTTTAAACACCCCAGCCACGCCAACTCGCATACTATGGCTGCTGTTATTGCTGTGAGGTGCCAAAATCAAGTAAAGCCAACCAAGAGAAAGGAGGTTCCACCCGCGAGTATCTCCGTTTCAGCTTCCTGAGGCTGAAATCATCCATCACGGTCCGCACCCACGAGACGCGTAACAACCCTGAACCGTCGGGCTAATTTCATTGGCCGGTGCGGCTGATCGTTTCATTCGCTGTCGGCCTTGTTGAATTAGTCTTAAAGCCGAAGTACGCAATTTGTGGTTGGCGACTACGAGCGCTCTTTGCCGGTGCGAGGCTCGTCTCGGCGCCTCGTTTGTGCCACAAGCTTATTTGCTTGAATTTATTGGTGAATTAGACAGTTGTGCTGCGCTCTTAGCTCAAGCACCTGGGGCTCAATAAGAATGTGCAATCTGCCTTCGCATTGCAGTGCTAGTGATTCTGCGTGTGAGTATATGCCATGGAATCTGTGAATCATGAGGGCAAGAAGCATGTCACCCTGTAATGAAACTTAAAGTTTATACAAGTAATGCTTCATATTTGCATATTGCATTTCATATTTGGAAACCAGTACTCGATTTCAGTGACTGCTTGCACACAGGATTTCAGATAATGCTCCTTATACTGGCCATACTGTAGACTGGCTGTTTACATGCATCGTGAAATATGAAGGTTGTTTATATAGCTGTTCATGATCTTTACAGTATCTAAGATGGGCTCCTTAAACGACAGTCATGCTATTTCCTGATGCCATTTGCGAGAAGTGCTCGATTTTGCGTGTGCGTGTGTGTGTGTGTGTGTGTGCGCGCATGCGTGTGTGTGTGTGTATGTATGTGTGCGTGTGTATGTGATTGTTTGTGGGTGTTTTCCCTTTGGGAACATAGTATATCAAGAATAGTCACCTCATTCTCATCTCATCATATTTCCTAAGAAATTGTCTTTTTTTTTTTTAAAAAGAAGAAAAACTCACTGTGGCCGTACTTTTCAGTTCAGAAATTGCATTGTCATTGCTTTCATAACTAAGAAGCAAAAGTTGTGCAGTCGCTCCAAAAACGTAAACTTTTTGGGTTTGTCATGACAACAAGCTGGTGAGTAAATTGTGGCCCAATATTCCATGAAGAATAGAACTTATGGGTTCCTGCATATATTTCTGGGTAGGGGGTATATTCCAAATAATATGTTTATATGGCTCAATTTACCGGAATATATTATACCAGTTAGTTACTCACATCCAGGGTACTGGCTTATTTGGGGTTTTGTTACTGGAATAAAGCATTTACGTGACTCTTGTCAGAGTTGGAATATATGAATACTTGCATAGTCAGTGCCAGTTAGGCAGTCACATCTGTTGAGGAATTTCAGTGTGAACACTTCCTGTTTTAAAGATCCAGCTGCACATGTTAGTATTAATATATTAGAAGAATGAGTGATACCTGGATTAACTGAGAATTATTGATTATTATTGATTCATATCAATACAGAATAGCACATCCTCAGTAGGCTTCTACTTACAGTTTTAATATTGACTTGCATCTGGAAAAAAAATCTGGTCTTTTACATTTCAGTCCTCTGGAATGAAGATACAAGAGCATTTGAAATAAGAATACTCCATTCAAGTACTCTGCCAGGATACTGCAATCAAAGACACAATCTTAAAAAAAGTTTAAATTTAGGACTGCTCCAATTTAGAATTCTTTCATGAAAGTCTTTCATTACATCTTTTTTCTGCAGTGGTACAAGAAGGCTTTGCTTCCTCATGAACTGGATAAAAATGCAGCACATTCGAATAATGTTTTAGTCTTGTAATGAGACTTAATCTTAATTTTTTTTCTTTATTTTATCTCTCAAGTAGGAAATATTTGTTTGTTTGAAGCTTTTGGCTTAGTGTCTTACTCCATCGTAAAATCTTGAAATAGGTAAAACTTTCACCTCATTTAGAAAAGAATTAGCTTATGGAAGTAAATATTAAAGCCTAAATATGAGACAAAAATAGTTAGGATGAACGTACTTTTGGTTTTTGCAGTGCGTAAAGCCTTCCCCAGCTTCTCAGGTTTTTACATTAAAGGGACCTTTTTCAACTTCAAGGGGCCTTCTCAGCTTCTGTTCCCGCACAACCAGCTCCTCACATAAAACCAAATGCCGATTTGTCCGTGCCCACCTCTATAACCACCCCCTCTCCCTCCCCCAGCTTTTTTATTTTATTTTTGTCTCTCCAGTCCATTCCTGGCCTCTTCTTCTGCAACCCAAATTCTTTTACATTACATTTATTTGGCAGACGCTTTTATCCAAAGCGACGTACAAAAAGTGCATTTCATGGTCATAGACAACTGCTAAACACAGGTTCAGTAAGGTACAATACTTATTTTGTGCAGCTATTTCTAGCCAAGAACACAGTTTAGTTCACACAGTGAACACTATTACTAGTGTCACTATTTTAGTGACCTGCCCCAACAACACACCTTGCCTTGCACAGCCATAATAATGATGAAAGTTAATTGGCTTCCTTTTGTAGCTTTTTATCTCTGGCTGTGCCTCTCAGAACCACAACGGTTCAAGGTTCAAACTGTGGGGATAAAGGAGACAGAGTGCAAGAGCAAGAGAGATAGAGATAGAGAGAGAGACAGAGAGAATATGAGATGGTGAAGGAGACAGATTTGTACTTTATTATTACTTTAAGCCCTCAGCACGTCATGGAGACTTGGAGTGGTTTGATATCGATCCAGGCACATAGGCGCTTGCTCCTCATACAGCACTTCTCAGTCCTGTTGGTGGAAAGGTTCTAATTGGTTTGCATTACCTGCAGATTCATTTTACTCAGACTGTGTGATTCAGCAAATGCACATTCAGAGTTTCACAGGTACTATAAAACTAATGTTATGAATTAATCACCCTGCATTTTTGCAGCTGCAGTTTGTTTATTCATCTGTAGTAGCATCAATTTCATTTGTCCTTTGATACATATACATAAACTGTTACAATGCAAATGATGTCTTGGCTTGGAATTTATTTTCCCCCTCGTACATGTTTTCCATATACTTTCACAAGTGAAACATTTTAATTATGTTGGAAAAAGTCTATCACAGCACTTCTCAAAAAGCAACACACATAAATAGCATTCATAATCGGCCAAAAAAAAGTCCAGTGGCTTTTGCACTATTACAAAGTGATCTATTACACAGTGACAGTCAAGGTGTTAGTGGAACTACTCTTTGTTCTGCTTAGTTGATATTTCCAAGGCTGACTTCCCATATGTTGAACCATAAGCTATATATACTCTGTACTTTGCAAGGATACAAATCTCCCTGAGCTTAAAGCAGTCTGATCCTGCAATGCAGTGTATAAAGACAAAAATCCACTTCCACAATCCCATTAGAGCCCCTATATGCAGTATAACTGCCATCATTTAGAGTGTGTTTCATTGCTTTTTTGGGGGGAGGGGGGAAGAACAGAGGATCAGCTAGCCTCTCTTTTAGACTGCTCTGACACCTCACCCAATCCCCTCCTGGCATAATGAATAGGAAAAAAAATACTGTTGCTGGTACATTTTGAAAGCTGCTATGACAACAACACATTATCTTAAATTATGTATGACAATGCTTCATAGGAATGCAAAACAAACAAAATGTCTCTGCCCGTGAAACTGTTTTAGGTGCTGAACCGATGCAGCTGGCTTGGCAAACTTTTTAACAAAGTTGACTTGTAGAACACACAAAGATAAATAGAACTGATTTAATTAAGCCAAAGTGACTGAACCAATCCAAAAAAACAATGTCATTATGAATTACAATAACAGTGCGGTTCAAAATCGGTTGGGATTTGACTGTTACATTTTTTTCCTGCCACTGCTTGAGATTAGTCAACAGCTCCCTGAAATTTGATTTGGTGTCTGTAAATAATATTTTGTCATTGAATCATGCTACTCAATTCTAAAACACACTGACAAATCTCTTTCAAAACTGACTTTGAATGTGGACTTACTAATAAACAGCTGTACCCTTTGCTAAAATGGCAAGAAAACCAACTTGAATTATACAGGATTGTAATTATAAATACTTTATTTGAAATGCTTTTTTGTCATTTATTGGTTACCAGTTTCTTCTTTCCACAACTGGCCTTGATTAAGAATCTGGTTTATGTGTTTATTGAGTTTATTCAGTACTCAGCACCACTCTCTTCCACAAACTGACATCCTGTTTGGCATTCAGGAGCTCAGCACCAAACACCACCTGTTAGTGAGGAAGATTGACTTAATATGTGGCCCAAGGTATGGCTGATTTTTGGCACAGAGATATGAAATGAACAGTAATGCACTTTGGGGGGGCTATAGGAAGGCGTTAATTGAATTCAAGCTAATTGTAAAAAAAAAAAGCACCTTTTTCTTCTTTTGTAGAGACATCCGCTCCCATTTAATCCACTTTCCCCAGCAGTCTGCAACTTAACTAAAGGAGGCCTTGGAGTATTACCCTGCCACAATAATCTGCTCGGAATTAAGTAGTCAAACAACACAGCCGGCAACTGGGGAGTGGTGCCTCCATGCACTGCTTTACCGAGCACTTGACAAAAACGGCTGTCACCGACTCCCATGTCCCACTGAAGCAAGTGAAGTAATTCCACAGGCACCCGTTAAAATACCGGCAGCAGCCCCACGCCCCCTCCCACCCCCCACCCCCATATCTCATGAACATGGTATTTAATATGTTAAAATAAAAGAAGAACCCAGGTGCTCGGTGTCCTTGATGTAATTAAGGGGCTTGCTGTTTAAAACACAAGCAAGCCGCTCTCAGGATCGCTCGTTCCTCTTCTGTTCTCAAAGAGGCCTTTTGTCTTCGAAGTGGTCCTTCATAAACCTGTGGTCAATGTGCCGTTCCAAAGCCCGGGAGATGTGCTGGAGCCGGAGTAATGAAATGGAACGGGAGTGTGGAGTCTAGCAGTCATTAGAGAGAATGAGTGCCCCAGTCCCCCACCCCCCCACCCACCCCCCCTCGAGAACCTCGCCCGCCTCCCCTGCTGCTCTGAGACATTACAGAAAGGTTACCCAGACACCGCCGGGGGGGTGAAGGTATTGGGGGGTTGGGGGGGGGGGGGGTGAAGGTATTGGGGGGTGGGGGGGGTGTGAAGGTATTGGGGGGTGGGTGGGGGGGGGGGGGGTGAAGGTATTGGGGGGTGGGGGGGGTGTGAAGGTATTGGGGGGTGGGTGGGGGGGGGGGTGAAGGTATTGGGGGGTGGGGTGGGGTGGGGTGGGGTGGGGGGTGGGGGGGGTGAAGGTATTGGTGGGTGGGGGGGGGGGTGAAGGTATTGGGGGGTGGGGTGGGCTGGGGGGGGGGGGGGGTGATGACAGCGTGTCCCTCGGCTGCGGGTTGAGGACCGGGGGCCTGTGAAGCATGACCTGACGCCCGTCACTCAACGGGGACGAGCTGATAGAGAGCTGCTCTCTCCACTGGTAGGTAGCGGGCGGGAAGGAGAGACAGGAGGGGGGAGTTGGGGTGGGGGGGGGGGGTGTGTAGGCGGGGGAAGAAATAAGCCTGTGATTGATAGAGGTGGCGGGCCACGCTGGCAACCGGGGCGGTCGCCAATTGCGCGAATAAACTGAGGACGCCTGGCGAGAGCGAGTCTCTCCCTCTCTCCGGGGCACTTTCGCTGCTTTGCCTGTCACAACCAATTTTATTTTTGACTGTAGCTGTGTGAACCCACGCTCGTCTCCAGTCCCTGCAAAGCACCGGGCGGCGAGCGCTCGGGCTGCGGACGCCGCGCCCTGGAGGATGCGTACTGATCCGTGAACCGGTAACGCTGAGCGCGTTGGCCAGTGATCGGATCGACAGCAGCGCGTTTTTAATGTAGTAAAGCAGTGATCCCAACACTGACGTCTGCACCGTCCGAAGACGAAGACCTGGGATAGGACTTGATAACTCGGTGTCACAGATCAGATTTCTGCTTGGCTTCAGAGCTGTGTGAAGTAGCTCCCCAGCAGAATCTGGAGATGCTACAAAGGCAAGACCCTTCTGTCGCGCGGTTCAACACAACCCTATGTTTTGGCAGAAAGACGATAGGTACAGGTTTTTCATTTTTCTTCAGAAGGACTTCGTGATTTTGAAGTAGAATTCTTTGTGAAATATAGAGCTCATGGGCCTCCTCTATCAAAGCCTCTGTAGATCCTCTGGGGAGTGTGTACATATAACACATGTTGAATTTGTGACGGTTGAAAAAAAAAAACTGCATATTACTCTGCACAACAGTATATCCCGATTGTTTTATAATTATGGCTGCGCGCACGTCTTGTAATCGACGTAAACAAATGCCCCCAGACGGTAACATTTCATGAGGCCGTCCGTGTGAAATCCACGGGAAAGGAAAGGGCTAAAAAAAGATGTGTTTCTGAGTCAGAAATACAAAAGATACTGCCAGAGGACCAGGCAAGGGAACATATTTTGTTTGGTGGTGCGCGCAGTGGGGTATCCGGCAGTGCCAAAACTGTGGCTTGGCAACAAATCACTTACGCTGTCAACAGAGCTTCCTCCAAGAGTCTGACACCGAACAAAGTCAAAAATAAACAGTTTGATTTGGAGATGGATGCGAGACATACCTCAGTTGCTCACCGGGGCGTATATCAAGGAGGACTATGCTGGGAGTCGTCTTTCCGGAGAATTCCGGTCGTGCCCGTCTCTCTCTCCCGTGTGACACCTTTGATCGCAGTATTCTAATGCACTGCTCCCGTCCACCTCCGAGAACTGGGCTAGAAATATACGTGCTTCTTACTGTTCTAGTGAAGTGAATTATTCTTAAAGGTTGTTTATTGCTGACATTCTTTCATAGAGAAAAAAATTGTCTCATTATTTTGTATCAAGAGAATTGATTTAGTTATGCGTGTAACAAACACTGCAAATAAGCCGTCAAGCATAAATAAGAAGAAACAAAAACTGTTGCCGAAAGAACACCGTTGTTTTCAAACAAACATAAGCTGGCTTATGCCACTTACAGCCAGGTCCCTCTATAGTACTGTTTAAATGTGTGCATTCACCTAGAATTGAACCTGTGTTTAAAATACAATTTGCAGTAAAAATTACATTTTATTTTAACAGTGGCCCAGCCGTGTAAACATTCGTGAAAATGTCGCTGATGACCCCTGCTCCACAGTCCTGATCTTCAAGGAACTCTTCACACCCTGTAAAAAAGTGCAGTGTTACATCAAGTCAAGTCAAGTCAGTTTATTTATAAAGTACATTTAAAAACAACAGAAGTTGACCAAAGTGCTGTACAAGGAAAGATAAAAAGATACAAAAAATACATAAATAAAATAAAAGGTATAAAATACAATGCACAGACACAATACATGCCAGACATTAACATCATCTCTGATAGAGTACATTTTAACGCCCAGAGTATACATAGTCACGCCTGGACTCACGCTCTTAGATTTTAATTAATTCTGAACATTATGTGCAGTAAATGAAGCTTCTCTCACAACTGCGAGTGTTTTATGAATGTGGGAGGGGTTACAGAGGTTTTTGCAGCGGAATGGCTGAATGCCAAACAAGACTATTGAAAATAAAACCCCTCAATGAAAATGGAATCCTATTTAAAAAAAAAAAAAAAATTATAAAAAGTAATAATGAATCACACTTTGTGTGAATAATGAGATGTGTGCATACACATGGGTGATGAATGGGAACCTATGACTCCACTTAGCCGCCAGCATTTAATAAGAAACTTCATTTCTATTAACTTTGGCGGACACCTCTCTGCTCCTGCTCTCGGTAGCATATTCACCAAATCCTTGGCCTGAAAGTTTACTCATAATTTCCCGCGGCCAAAGGACAAGTGAATCATCCTACTTGGGTACACTATCCCTGAACCTCTGCCCTGAACTCCACAGGCATTTTATTTCACTTTTTAGAAGATGTGGCAGTTTCCCTTGCATTACATTACATTACAGTACATTACAGTACATTACATTGCATTAGATACACGTATGTGCAAGGTTAACTCTACCGCAGTGCCACAATACTACGACTGCAACAGCAACTGCTGCTACAACTACCACTGTATAACAGAAATTCATATTACTGCCTCTCATATTAATGCTACTTCTATAAGCAATGCTGGTAAACAACACACTAACCAGATTTTTCTTCACTTTTTGCACTGAATGCATCATGCTGTATAGCAATGGAAATGCTTTTTGGCCCTGGGACATAAATACTGGGAAATGTACAGTCTCTGCTTTGGGCACCGTTACCAGTACGCATACAGCCATCGTCTTGGTAGGAAGCAGCGCCATCACACTTTCTGGGCTATCTGCTATATTTAAACATTTGTACTCCTCAAGTGGCCTATCTGCCTTTGCCATGGATGTTAGCCTATTTTCAAATTCACGTCCAACTGACATTTTTTCATGCTGCACTTTCAAAAGAAACTTACTGGTGGGTAAGGTAGAATCTTGGTTGGCCCTATTGGTATTTTAGCTTTTTTTAGATGTAGTTGAGCATAACTGGTCTAAGCAGCCGAAGTGTAGTAAATATTATGGTTAATATTTGTCCTTGCTACCGACTGTGAGGCTGTAATGGATTTTGTTTGAATGGCTATGGCTTAAGTGCCTTTTAGAGGTGAACCAGACAAGGAAAATATCCTGCAGCTTCCATTTCTACAGCCTTTGCTCACAACTAAAGTTTGGTGAGCACATATACTGTAAATGAATGGCTGGCTAGCTAAAATAAAATAAATAACATTCTCCCTTCCAAAACTAAGACCTAGCCTAATGGTCTCATACACAGTATTCTGAATAGCTACTTAAAATGATGCATTTTTCTGACTCTCAAACCAACACAATCCTGTCATCTATCTCTTAATCCAAGGAGCCCTGTTATGATGACGGATCCACATTCATGTTACCGAATAATTGAATAATCATAAAGTATAGCATCTCTCTCCTTCTCGCCGTCTCACTCTCGTTCTTTCTCTTCTTCACACTCCCACCGCCTGCGAAACAGAGACATGCAGTCCCATCCCGTGGGCTGCTGTGTTCTTAACCGGAAAATGATTACGCTTTTGTTTCTTCGGACATGTTTCTTTGAGGAGGGATGTTACGTTTTTTTTTTGCTTTTGGGGAGGGAATGGGCCCCCAGCCTATGATTTTGAAACCACTAAATACGCCAGTGTCTACACCCCTAACCTAACCCCCCCCCCCCCCCCCCCCCCCCCCCCCCACAATAAGAATAGGATGTATGTGAGAGCAGTATGAGTATCCCTGAGGTAAGTTTGGGGATGTGATCTCCAGCACGATTTCCACCCCCTTTGGGATTTCCCCCTCATCTTTAAACAGTGGAGGAACAGCTGAAGGAGGAACAGTCGAGGAAGAATACTAATAAGAGGAAGATAAAAGGGAGTAGATCCACGGCGAAATATGAGACAACAAGAGCCGCTAAAAAGTGTGTGTTTTATGGACATATTGCCCAAATGGTGTAATCACAAGGGAGCGAGAAACTTCCTATCGAAGATCAATTGGAGACAGGAGCACAGATGGCGTGCTTTACTTTGTCAAAGTCTGAAAAGTAAAGTTTTGTCAGATGCCGTGCATTACCGCAAATGGCAATAACCGTTCCTGTTGCATATGGGCTTCATAACTGCAGTCGTCCTCACATTGATCTTCACACGAGCCTGCCCTGGCTCATCTGCATATCCGCCGTACATCACACCTGGAAAGAGTAACTGTCTGAAATGCGATAACCTCTTAGTTGGCAGTAAAATTCTTAGCAAATTACAATTTAGAAAGATTTATCTTCGCAAATATTCAAAACAAAATTGAATGTTCACATGATATTATGTATTGGTTAAGAGCGCCTTTGGTCTGCGGGAGTGTTTAACTGGCATGTTAAGAGTCTGTTTCAGAAATGTATTTCGCCCAGTTTATATTTGGAATCAATGCACAAGGATGCTATTTATATATTTGATGACCATTTTTTAAATAAAATGAAATGCAAAAATATTAAAAGGTTTTGAAGAGCCTTAGACACTGCGGCATGCTTCATCCATATGCATGTTGTCCATTGGAGAGGCGGGTGACCGAGGAGCTGTTTGGGGAAAAGGGGGGGATTTTTAGGATGTGTCGTTGATTAGAGATCATCCGGTTTGCCAGGCTTTGGCAGTCTATGCTAAATGGAGCGCGGGTGGGGGGGAGGGGGACGGGGAGGGGGCGGGGGGGGGGGGGGTGCAAGCTGCCGAACAGACACGGCACACCTGAGAGTTTTGGAAGGAGACGGGCAGCTGGCTCTGGGCAGGTGCCAGGTTGGCACGCTCAGGCTCAGGTTTGAAGACGGTGGTCAGTGGCAACACGTCAGCGGCTCAGAGTGGAAACGGGGAATTGAGTGGGGTGGTGGTGGGGGGGTGGGGGGGGGGTTTGGGATGCGTCTCCAGCGTTATGGAATCAATCTGAGGAGGGGTTCTACACTGTAAACATTACACAGGTGCTCTGGCAGTGCTCGTTGCTCATATGGCCTGTTTACGGTAAAGTGGGTTCAGTGATGCCTTTTTTTTCCATCCCCATGACATTGTATAGACATCGTGTCTTGCTCTGCTTATGGGTTTGCATTAGAAACTGAGGCAGTACATATAGGTATGCACAATCTCTCAAACGAGTGGATTATTTGACTAATTTGCCGCCCGGCTTATCCCTGACTTAGTTTTCGCTTTGTGAGGTTGATGCCTATACTATACCCGTGTTTAGCAGTTGTCTACGACCATGAAATGCACTTTTTTTGTACGTCGCTTTGGATAATAGCATCTGCCAAATGAATGTAATGTAATGTGATATACTACTCCCACCATCACCTGCTCCATTTTGGTGATTTGAAGTGCTGAAACTAAAGGTAATCCTTATAAATTCCAGTCTAAAGCTGAAACTAACCAAAGGAGTCTGACACAAGTTTGCCTTTTTTCTAGTGTGGTATGAGGAGGGTGTACATGAAATTTGGTTAGTAATGAGCATAAGGTGTGACTCTGTACATCTGTATTGCCTTTCACACTTACCCCGAGTTACATGACTGACCAGGCGTGCGATGAAGCTAACGATTGCCAGTTTTGTTTCATTTCTCTCTTCACACAGTGCGCACATTGCTTTAGTTAGTCTACCTCATTTGACACTTTTGTGTCTGTCAGCCACAGAGTAATGTGCAATGATCAAATGCAGTTGATCAGAGACATTTTAGTGGCTTAGACCAGCGTGGGCTGAAAAGTGGTAATAGTGCCAAGATTATTTTATGCCTTGTTTTTTTTTTTTTTTTTTGAATGCTTGCTGTGAGCAGGCCTGATAGGCACTGGTTCATTTTTACTAGGGATCTGTGCTTGTGCCAACATATGGCACAGCATTGTTTTAATTGTCTTCAGTATCTGTCTAAAAACAGTAGCTTTAATGCAGTCAGTGTGCATCTGTGATACCAGTATGCTTGACAGGGATTTAATGAGAAACATGAGGATTTAATTATTTATTAAAAACCTTAATGTAGCCATTGAATCAAGATACTTGAGTATTTTACAGTCCACAAAGACAGATGCAAGTATTACAACCACTGTTGATTTTTACATTTTTGCACATTGCTTAACATTACAGACCCCACACTCAATTCTGTGATGAATGTGTAAACACAGATGTTGTTTTTCTATTATTATGACAGTTTAAAAAAATATTATTTATATTGTAATTATATTACACTATATGACCAAAAGGATCTGGACACCCCTTAGTCTGGGGCTGTTTTTAATGGTTTGAGCTTGGCCCCTTAGTTCCAAATCTTAATGGAATTACATTTCAGACTATTCTGTGCTTCTGACTTTATGGCAGCAGATTTAGAAAGGCCATTTCCGGTTTCAGCATGACAATGCCCTTGGGCACACAGCAAGGTCCATATAGGTATGGTTTTGTCAAGATCGGTTTGGAAGAACTGCACAGAGCCCTGACCTAAACCCCATCCAACACCTCCTGGATCAATTGGAAAGGCAATTGGAAGCTAGGCCTAATCGCCCAATCAGTGCACAACCTCACTAATGCTCGTGTGGCTGAATGGAAGCAAATTCCTACAGAAATGCTCCAACATCTAGTATAAAACCTTCCCAGAAGAGTGGAGGTTGTTATAGCAGGAAAGGCTGGCCAATGGCCATATTTCTTGAAGAGATATTGAATGTCAGGTGTCCATATACTTTTGACCATGTAGTGAATGTATTTCCTATACTCCTGTCACCTGGCTCTGGAGAAACAATTATTTTGTTCTCCCTTACACTTGTGTATTGAAGAATTTCCTGATAGTTGTAATGGTTAAGGAGCCAGACAGAAACTGCACTTCTTTTCTAAGAATCCATATCAGGAACTGGTGAACAAGTGGTTTTCTTACTTTTCGTACTTGTTTTTAAGAATCTGATGGGTGAATTTGCCCTTTAACTCTTAGTCCAACACCAACACATGGGCCTGCTTTATCCATAATACTTTTCTATGTGCCTGTGTTGAATGCACGGTGTTTATACTTCACATTGAGCAGTACGGTTCATACTGTTATGGCGGGTTGCAGAAAGCTTTATAGTGTCAGATGTCAGTGTCATTTTGTTTTGATTGCTGTTTGAACTACTTGAGCCCTCAGGTCAACCCTAAGGTAATGAACAGCCTTGTTTTCCATTGACAGGTGATGCTCAGACAACAGTGGGATTTCATGGGAATGATCTGTCTTGGCTTGTATACATTCACACTTTCAAGTAATAACAAAGCTATTACCGCCTACAGTACTGGCACAAATTATGGCTACACTGCTTTTGACAACTAATGCAATATTTTGCAACAGTTTCTCCTTTTGCCATAATAAATGTAATGTCAACATACGACAGAAATGAAGAAATAATGAGAATTTGTGTTAAGTTAGTAATAATCTTTACACCTTTCAATGTGCTATTAGTTCATACCTGCATAATTGAACAGTCTAGGTGTCGGCAATTTTATAATCAGCTTGAACGTGCATTTCTTTGTCCAGTATTTTTCTCTATATAATGATAATATTCATGCAAAGAAAACCTTTTTTTTTTTTTTGCTTGTATACTTTATTTCAAATCACAGATGGCCACATAATCTCATTATCATTCATGAACCAGGGAATAGATTTTTCTAATACATTTTTTACAGGTGAAAATGTAGAAACAATTACAGAAGAAAGTGCACAGATAAGTATTTTTAGGGTACTAAACATCTTCAAGCACTGTGTTTTCGTACTTTCTTCTATAAATGTGGAAGTGGCCTCACCCCTCTCAATTTTGCACCCCTCAGTTACACCCCATATTTTTATCATCTCTGTCTGCGTCCCCAAAATGGCATCTGTAAGCACTGGTTACCCCACTGACTGAGTGCGGTCAGTTGGGTACCGTCTGTAATAAGAGTCATTTGTACTGACCAGCTTTCTGCTTTATGCGAAATGCACAGCCCTACTGTGATATGTATTACATGAGTGGAATTCTGAGACTTGGTTATTCTGCATATGAGGTGCAAATGAAGGAATTATTAAATAAAGGTGTGATTGGCAGCGATGATTTAGGTAGTGAACCCAGTACATAGCTCATTCTGTCAGATCAAAGTCTCATCCGTACCTGTACAGAAGAAGCATTACAGATTGCTTCCTAAATCCATGACAAGGAGTCAGTGAATCATTTTTCATTTCTTTTTTTTTTTTTTTTACTGTCTTGAAATAATGCACTGTAAAGTGCCCTGTGACAGTTTTGGTTGTAATGAGCCCTGTCGCGAGTAACAATGGCTGAAAAGTTTTAAAGTGAGATTTGACTGAGTTGATTTTCAGTCACTGCATTGAAACCACAAAATGTCTTCCTCTCCCTGAACAAACATGAAGGACTTATTGGGTTCCAAATCACCGATATTTGAAACCAATGAGTCCCTCGGCTCTCAAGCCCAGACCACAAAACCCAGCCGGAAACTTTAAAAGACAAATCAATGGTGCAAAAAAAAAAGAACGAATAAAAGGAAATCTTTTTTAAAATAAGATGATGTTGCTCTTTGTATGCATTTCAAACTTGTTTCAAATATACATATACAGTATATTTTTTGTTTTCACTTGTACTGGAGTCATGGTTTTATAAAGATTCCCATGAAAGAAAGTAGCTCAACCGCATCTTTTTGATGGGTTCTTTTGCTCTTGCTCTTCTGCAGGTCCTTTCAGTCACCCCGTGGATGACAGAACATAATATTGTGCTCTACTGAGACCAATAAACTGAAACATACGATACAAAGTTTTCACTGTAAACAAGACCATGAAGAGTTTTATTTTATTATTTTTTTTTTTGTGATTTCCTACCCACGGAGTTATAAATAAAAAAAGAACAAGGAATTCTTAACACTCTACTTTCTTTGAGTCCTTAGACCTTCCACCCTTTTTAGCCAATTTCTCTATGAGAACTCTTCAAAAACACAAAATTGGTTGTAAATGCATAGGCACGTGTATTTAAATATTTTGGATAAAATATATATTGATATATTTTAATTCCAGTTATAAAAAATGCTTTTCATCAATACAATAAGATAAGTAGTTTAACATGTTTGGAGTACTATCTTGTATATCAAATCAACTCAAATCAAAATTTATTCATATAGCACATTTCATAAACAATTGTCACAATACGCTTCACAGACAACCCTGGCCTAAACCCCCACAGAAGCAAGCCTAAGGCTACAGTGGCAAGGAAAAACTGTGGTATTTAACTAATCTCCCAAAACCCAAGCTGCCATTGAGTAGTAGACAAAGCTATCATATCACTGTATTCAATCTATTCACACAGTGAATAAGAGCATGGTTTTCTCTTTACAGAATATCTGCATTGTCTTCCCCCCCCAAGCAGACTGGCCTTTCATCCAATCGGTGATGAAGCTGATGTGCTCCAGTACACTATAGACAAAGCAATATCTTTGCAATTAAGAAAGCAATATTTGTGTCTTTTTCGAAAGTTGCGTGCTCTGTATTCATACGCACCTGAAAGGTAAATGGAAAAAGAAAATTGGATTAACTTCATAGCGAATCTGCAATGGCTTTGAATGTGTCAGTGGGGCAGGTCTAAAAAGAATCATAACAATGAAGGAAATGAATGAAAGCTTTCATCTTTTTAGCACAGTGTTTTGTTATAGCAGTGACCATACCGTACCGCTGTTCCTTAAATTATACAGGAAGTGTGAAGGAAATGGAGATGCTGTTATTGCTGTGCAATTTCTGCAGCATATTAAATGGCACAATTATAGTTTTTTATTTAATATTTTTGTAAATAGCATTTCTGAAACCCAATTTGGAATGCGACTTTGTCTTCAGTGTAACTGAAGTAAGTTTTCTAGATCTTGAGCTCAACTTCCCACAGTTTTCCCTCCCTTTTTTTTTTTTTTTTTTTTTTTTTTTAAGTGACCCACTTCTCCGGCAGATTTCCCCGGGGCTTTCCGTCGTTTGCCACGTTTGACCACCTTGCTGTGGTCGGCTACCGTCTGCAGCTGCGCTTAATTTGCAGGAGCACTGCGGTCCCCTTCGCCCGGCTCCAAAGCATATATGACTAATCACACCAGCCATTTTAAACAACTTGAGCGCTCCCCGGCTATAAATCACCTTGATACAAGTGACTGTGCTGGTAATAGAGCTACAGTGTGATCGCGAGGGAAGGGCGGGGGGTGGGGGGTGGCGGGGGGGGGGGGGGGGGGGGGGGGGGGGGGCGGCGGGTGTCGGCCTTGGCGTGGAGGGAGGTTGGGGTGAGCTGATTTCCTCATGGTCAGCACGCCATTGTTGGTCAAAATTGGGCACTGGGACATATTGTTGTCTAAACCATTGTTTGTTTTTAGAGGTTTTTTTTTTTTTTTTTTTTTTTTTTAAACAGCCCTAAGGGCGATTGTAGTGCTTTTAGCAGAGCAGTAGTTGTGAGACTCATTTTCCCCCCAGTTTTAGTGTTCAGCACCGTTTCATTGATTTAAATTTGTCAAAGAGATTTCCCCTGGGGAAAACCTCACTTACACAAGGACAGCGATTGCCTCAGACTTCACCCAAACCTAAAGAAGGGTTCTTCTCACTGCTGCAGAGAACTTTAATTTCCTCCCCATGAGGTCACAATGGTGTAGAATCCCACAATATCCTTCTTATTGGCTACCACGATTCACATGACCTCATTGCTGACCAACTGTGTTTAACTACTGTGCCGGTTACCTACTGTGTCTTCTTTAGCTTCGCCCAGGTCCTTCCAAATGTGGATGGGGGGTACCTTTTTTTGGGACAATGGGTTGCAAATGCACCCCCGAGCTCCACCCCTTCTCCATGTGATTGATGTCGGTGCACCGTAATGGCAGGTAATGAATGAGAAGTTAAAAATAAAAAACAGGGCTGGTACAATGGGGCCACCCCCATGACAGCCTTGAGGCCCAGGAATGGTCAAGATACCCATGTGGTCAACGGCACTGGTCTCTTTGTCAAGAACAGAGCACAAATTCTGCCACTTTTTTTTTGTTTAATCTGAATACATTTGTAACAGTGTTTGAAGGCAAGCAATCTTGTACAATACAAGGGTAGTTGATGTAGCGTTAAATATTCATCGTGGGCATCGCCCAAGACTGCGCTGTCCTCTGATATGTCTTCATGAATGTGAGACGGGCTCTGCCAGATCAAATATTTTGGGTAAATGTTCAGCGGAGAGGCTGAATTTCGCCGCGGCGGCGGCCGGGGGGTAGGTCACCTCTACGGCGCGTCGGAATGTCTCTGTAACTCCGGTCGGTGCTCAGGCGAGTCGTGCTGTTAATAAATTGTCTCCGCGCCTCCCGTGTCCCTGTGGCGTTGTGGCATTTAAACCCAGCGTGCGAGCGTGCCGAGGCTGTGTTCTGAGCCCCTGATGCATGGGCCTAATTTGGCCAGATGAGCCGCATTAGGTGCTAATGAGGACCAAAATGTTTTTAACCCTCAAAAAAAAAAAAAAAAAAAAAAAAAAAAAAAACATTAGCAAGAACCTTTGACTGAAAGGGCAATTCAAAGTCAGAAAGATCTCGGCGCATAAAGACCCTGTACTGAGAGCTCTTTAAAATGTGTCTTTAAAAACGATGAGGTCCTCTTGCCCCCCCCCTCCAATTACAAAATAAATGCAGGAAAGGTCGCGCCGGAAATGTGACCTGTCATTCCACTTCTGTTGGAATAATACTTTAGGGGGAGGCTGTAGTAATTAATATTCATCTTTTGGGTTTTGATGAGCAGGTCAAAAAGTCAACAGATTGTTGTAAGCATGCGAGGATACTTCAGATGATGAGGGTGCTCTTTTAACATGGAAAAGAAATAATGAAGCTCTCATTACTAAATCAAAACAATGGGTTGTTCACAGCAGAGACATCTAATTCTGCCCACAACTGGCAGGTGTGGCTTATTTCCATTTTTTTGTCATTTACATCAGAAATAATTCAGGGCCAATTAATGTCTTCCCTTAGACAGAGACTACAGCCTTCAAGCAACTCGTATGCTTACTTAAAATAGAAGTGTTTATGCATTTAGCATTACTCTTCATACCATTTTGCTATTTACTTCTTAATTAACCAAGCACAAGGAAATTAGTCATTTTAATTGCACAGTGACATGCATAACAACAGAGTAAATTCTCTGTATATGGCATTCTATAAAAGTCGCAGAAATACCTTGTTTGAACATTATGTGCTTGCCTTACCTCTGATATGTTGCTATTGAAACAAATTATTTGATAATACTCAGGAACAGTAAGCTGGGCAGGGATTGGAAAAAAAAAAAAAAAGCCCGCACTAAAAAAAAAAAAAATAAAAATCAGACTGTGATTCAGTGTGTCCCCAGGAGTTTGTGAGTTTAAACCCAGCCAGTTCTGGGTTTAATATTGCTAACAATTGCCTCTCTGCTTGGCATTCTCAGTTGACGGGTTTGTGAGTAATGACCCTGTAACGTTACGATCCTGAGGTAAATCGGCATCGTGACCAAGGGAGAAGCACTGGCTGCTGTTTGCCATGGGGAGCCCACACCACGGATACGCGCGGCGTGACTGAGATCAGAAAATGGCCGCAGCGCCGGTGCAGGGTCCTTACTGCTTGAATATTGTGGTATAGCTGGAGCGAGGTGCGGGACCACTGCACTGTGCGAGGAATACACACAGGCGGCTAATTATCGGAGTGGTGTGGCTCTGCCAGGCTGGTTACAGAGTGCTGCAATAAAGGCATCTGCTGTAAAGAGCATATGCACAGACTGGGGGGGGGGGGGTGATATTTCACTACCCTCCTCTCGCTGCCCGTGGGGCGTGCGGGGGGAACTGTCATCCATAGTTTTGGCTCTGGTGCAGGGCCCCCGGCGAGGCTGGACGGGGCAGTGTGGACGCAGGTGCAGAGGAAGGGTTTTAATAAGGACCCGCGTGCGCCCCCCCACCCCCCGCTTCCCTTCCACCCTGTCCCGCTGCGCTCTCACAAAAACAACTGTTGTCTGTGGTCCGGTCTCTGATCGCTCGGGGAAACCAGTGCAAGAAGGCACCGTGCTCCCCGGCTGAGCTTGGGCTTGACCAGGGCAACGTGGTGTGGGTGGGAATGCTATTTGTGATAGCTGCAAGGGAAGAAACCCCTGGGCGATACAAACAGGCCAAAACAGTGAGAGTAGCAGCAAGCTGAGGTACCGGCAGCTGGACCCAACCCCCCCCCCACCCCCCACTCCTCAGCCCCCTCCTTCCCTGGCACAACCTCACAATGTCTGACCAATAAATTCAAGCCTTCCCCCCTGCAGGAGGTCATAAGGTTTTATTTCCTTTCAAACATCTCACATGGGTTGTTGCCATAGTTGTAATCTGTTACGGCGTGCTCCCGTTGACTGCCTCCAACTCTGGTCCTTGAGGCATATTCATTTGGTGGCACATTCTGTACTGTGTCTTCCACCTGTTATTCAGCTGAGGTCAGAGGTGCAACGGGCTCTTGTGAAATAGTTGATAAGAGATTTTTTGGACTGCACAGGATGCAAAATGTAATTTGTAAATCGGTGGTTGCCGAAGATCCTCGTCCACTAGTTTAGATGAGTTTTTAAAATCACCTTCCTGGTGGTTTTCCTTCTATGGGTTTTTGAGTGGATACTCGATTCACTCCAGTAAGAAAGCGTTGCCGGTGCTGAACGACTTTCTGACAAACCGACTGTGTTGTTTGTTGACGTCAACACAGAGGATTCATCTGATGAAAATGAAAAGCAGAAAGAGGTGTGCTGGCAGGGCTGATCAAGATATGCAACCACGGGTAGGGGCGATGCTGTCGTCTGCTTCGGGGGAACTGCAGCCATAGGCTGTAGTAAGCATCCAGCCGGAGAGGCCAGGTGGATATTATGACCAGGGCAAGTGCCAGAATTCAGTGTGCCTGTCATGTCCGACAGCTCTGGCAACGCAATGGAAGGCAGTCCCGCTGCTGCACACCCTGTGCCTTTGGTTCCAACCTGTCTAAGGCTTATTCCTGCTCTACAGCGGGACTAGAAGTACTACATCTTCCCCCTGAACCCAAAGTGAGGAGGGATTTCAACTCCCCTGCTTGTAGACATGGAAGAAATTAGCAGGATGGCGTTCCGACACAGCTTCGGAAGCATCTGTGCCTCTCAGTGAGGCAAAGCTCTTTTTCCTGTTAGCATTCTGGAAAGGGTGTGAAGTCTGTGGTGCCCCCAAGCTACCAGAAGATGAACTAGAGGAGGTTTTGCCCTGAATGTACACTGTGAAACCGAAATAAAAGAATAAACAGGGAAGCTCTTGCAGCTTCAGCTCGGGCACGATATCAATCTAAGCCCAGAAAATTCTCTTTTGCTCTAACACACTCTTAATCTGTCCCTGTTTGTATCTCTGTGCACACATCAACACATGTAAACATAAACCGAGGAACTTCTCTCCCAGTGCCCACTAGACTTACCTTTTCGACATTCTGATCATTGCAAAATTAGAAAGAGAGTATGACATATTAATATGCGTTTCACTGATAAGTGCATTTCTGCTCTGCAGAAGAATTCGCTGATTTGATTCCCATGGCTATATATAAGGTACCTTATATATAGCCATGGGAATCAAATCAGCGAATTTCATGACATTTCAGGCTTTTTTTAAAGGCTTTGTTCAGGCTCCAATTTTAAAAACATTGAGGAGAGCCGCATAAAAATTATCTCCGACAAAACTTCTGGGGAACGACATTCAAACTCAGCCTTGATGTTCAGAAAGTGCCTGTGTTTATCATAAATAGTGGCACCCACTGAGGTTTTAAACCTTAAAATGACTTAAAAACGAAACAGGTGCCTGCAATTACGATATCACAGGATCCTTTGGGATGAACGTCTTGCATTCACTCCTTGAGTTGAAGGGAGGCTTGGATATGGGGTGTTGGGACAAACATTCTTTTTTGTTTAAATTGACTCCATACCCACATCTACCAACTAAAAACAAAAGGGAAAATATGACACCAGAAAAGCCTATACTCATGTTGGAATGTAGCAACATTTTCAGAAAAGGTGCATACTTAAGTTGACAGGAATAACTTTATCTAGAATTTTTTTCCCCGTTCAGTTACTTTAAGATAACCTCATAATTAAAATGGTTACCATTAAAATAACAACAACATGCAAGTTTTAACATCATTGCGTCCCTATGGTCCCCGTTGTGATAAAAAAAACAGGAAGTGTGAAATCCATCTGAGCCAGTTTTCTGTGCAAAAGAGATGCATCCGAGCCATTTTTTTTTTGTGCAAAAGAAGAAAAGTACACTGTTGGTTGGAACTGCGTAATAAATTGTCAAGCCGTTCTCTTTCCAAATACTAAATGAAAACAGAGAATGTCGGCCATTGGAAGAGCAGCAATTATTAATGTGGCCTTTTTTCCTTTTCTTTTTTTTTTCTTTTTTTTAAGAAATGTTCCGATGGGTCATGAGTATAGGAGCGTCATGTCATTTATGGCTGATATTTGTATCCGACACGTAACTTATGATATCATGATAGATTTTTTTTTTCACCGGCAAGGACGCTGGACAATGGAGTGTACGGCGGTTCTATTCACAAGTCTCGCCACCGCAAATCCTTTCAGCTGATCCTTGGACAGATAGGAATGCAGGCTCTACATATGCCTGCATTTTATTATTATTATTTTTTCTCCCAAGGACATCGCATATGAAAAAGATAGACCCCCTTCAGTAGCATCAAATTTATTGTTCCATGCCTATGTGCATCTGTAATGGAGAACATGAGTTTGTTTGTTTTGTGTGGCCAGTTGAGATGCTGTGGTATGTGAAAAGTGAAGAAGACAGTCCAGATCCAGGAATGTGTTGAGCAGGAGCGCATCTGAGCTCCGGATTAATGTATAAGTGGAATCTGTGCGTGCGTGCGTGCCTATGTGCGTGCCTGCGAGTGTGTGCACAAGTGGAAATCAGGATCACAATTCTGAGCTGGGTGTGCGTGAGAACGAGACATGAGAACGGTGTGTGTGTGTGTGTGTGTGTGTGTGTGCATGGTGGAATATTTGGTGGAATATTTCTCCGGTGCAGACGAAACCCAAAGCTGTCAACACTCCATCAAATCTAAGATCAAATAAAGGAACACACGGGTAACCCAAAGATTCAGTCAAACCTTTCGAAACAAAAAAAAAAAAAAAAAAAATCAATTTTCTTTATGGGCTGTGTATTGCAAGATAAATTATGCAATGATCAATTTAAACATCTTAGCTGCTGAGATTAGTTCAGTGTAAAAGGACTTTGAGTGTCAGCTGTGTGATGTTTTATTTATTTTTGTATCAGAAACTCATCTTCTTGGACGTCCGCCGCGTTTTTCGAGGCGCGGTAAAACTGTCGTGTTTTGGGTCGCGAAGCAAATTAGATTCAGATGAGCTGTCTCCCTTTTTTTGAAATAACATCTTTGGAATGGCTTTTGGAGGAAGCCCGAGATTGCACTGAACCACCACGAAGGGCGAAGAACAGCATGTACAAGAATGAACCTCAACTGTTTGAATGCAGGCGCATATTTGGCAGACTGCGTTCAATCCAATAGAAATCAGCACGTTGGACGGACTTGGTGGGGTAGGTGCCAATCTCCTGCGATTTGATATTTCAGCGAACACTGGGATCATGACATGGCTACATCGTAGTAATATCGAATGAAGAAAACAAAGAACATCTGGCAGGCAGGGGTGGATCTGTGCACTTCATCTATGATAGCTTACCCTACGCGCAGAAGGAAAAACAAGACAACCGCAGCTCGCCTATTGGAACCACGGCTCTGTGTGTTGCTATGGCAGTGCTGCCTGAGGATGTGTTCGTGGGGATACGTTCCTAGGGGAGACTTGACTTTCCCTCGGATGACTTGTCCGTCCCACAGGTGGTGCCACTGAAAGGCACCAGCCACACCAATCGAGAGAGAGTATTGCTCTCTGTGAGGGTCAGTGTGAGGGGCTAGTTGTTTTCGGTCCTTTCAGCCCTTCTTTCATATTTTTTCCTTTTATTCTGACGGGGACTGAGCTGAAAGGAGGAGAACACAGAGAGAAGGGATCAGAGCACAGAAGGTACCGAGGGCGAGGGAGGGGGGGGGCGGGGGGGCGGCGGGCGGTGTCGGTTTCTGGGGGGGACTTGTATATGACTCACGAGTTTGTCTTCCTACAAACTGCAGTGCTCCCTTGGCCCGTGCTCTTATTTTCTGAATGAAACGCATCATATAATCAGTTTGGTATTTTGGTATTTAATGATGCGCTGCAGTGAAGATCAGGCAAGCCCAGTACCCTGCTCTGAACTGCTAGCATCTTTGTAGATGCAGCATATACACCCAATAAACTGGACACCCTGGCAGCGTTTTGTTGAAGAGGCGAACTTTGTCACACATTGAAAGACTGGTGGCTTGCCATAAGATTTTATTCAGTTTGGAAGCACTAAAACTGACTCTTCATTCCTCATGCATCCCCCATCCTCTCAGACAGGCAAACCAGGCCACAGAGCTAAAGTACAGTGTGAAGTGGAAAAAGACTGACTGCAGTCTTCCATTTCGGTAGCATGGCCTGGGATGTGTAGTGACAGCACCCGGAGACTGTCCCGTCGAAGGCCGGAAAAATGAAACGGGACGTGAAAGCTCAGTCAGACCCTGAATTGTGCACTTCCAGAGAGAAAGAGTGCTTGGCAGCGGGACAGTGCCAGTCCGCCAGTCTGCGAGCCTTGCCCTGGTGACTGAGTTTGTCAATGGCGCATGCAGCGGGTTGCAGATGAGATGCCGAGGATACTGAAGAGAATAAACTGCCAACAATTCCGATGTTAATTTCCCCCTCTCTCCCTCACGCCATCACGGCCTGCTGTGCGGTCCCGCGACAAATCCCAGCATGCCTCGGTGGTGAGTCCGCGTCAGACGTACTGGAGGGGCGGGGCCCCGGTCCCAGTGGTGGAATAAAGCGGTGGCCGCCCGTCGCGGCCTCACACCTTACTGCACATCTCGCCGTGGCGGGTGCTCCACCGGGTCCGACTAGGGGCTCGACGTACCCCCCTCCCAAACCCCCCCCCCACCCTCCTCGACCGGGGACACTACCTCAGCCCAGCCCCAGGGAGAACGCTGTGCGGGTTTCTCTACAACAGCCAGGAAGGAGTTGACACGATGGGCCTTTAATGAATGAACGAACTTGACATGCTAAAATCAGGGACGATAACTAGCAGGAGGCCAGGATTCCCCCGGGGCCTGCTCGGACCGGCTGCTCTGATTCGGAAGACTGCTCCATTAAAATCATAATTTGCCCCCCGGACAGCACATAAGACTGACACACAGTCCAGAAAAAGTGTGAAATTATTATTTTTTCTTGCAAAATTCTGGGCTGGCTGCATGGGATAGAATGTAAGATTTTAAAAAGTGTTACATTCCATTTGAATTTATATAATAAGAAATATGCAAATATGATTATTTTCTGCTTAGTTACATAATGTAGGCTCTTCCCACTTTCCTGCATCTGCAAGGTAGTCAAAACACGGTTAACAACTTCTATTATGAGACCATAAAATAACGCTCAACAGCCTTGTTTGATTTTGCCTTTTAAAATGAGAAATGGGAATTTTTTTTTCATAGGCCCAGCACATGACCAGTAAATAAATAAAGATGCAGTGCCTTCCACCTGTGGCCATGAAAACAAGAGCAGGTGCAGCGGTATTCATTGGATATCGCATTCTAATGCTTAAGTATTATCGAGGCTGTCAGAGGTGCATTGTGGGAGCATGCCTTGGGGAAGAGTGCGAGCCAACACGGCGGCGACACAATCTCTGCCTGAAAAATGGACCGCTCCCCTCAGACCCCAATACACGTGTTGTTGTGGCAATTTCAATATATTGTTCGGCTGGTGCCGGTGCTTTGTCCACGTTCCCGCAGATGCCCATTACCCATAATGCTGTGCTTCTTGTTGAATGCCTCAGTCCCTGCACGGCGTAAGAGTCTTGCATATTTCGCGCTAGGACACCAAACTTGACATTTGTCTCATCCTTCTGAAAGCTGAGTCACAAAAGCGTTTTCTTACACATGCATAGACTACGCAGTAGGTGGATATATATCAGTTCTTAATCAAATAAAGAATCATTCACGAGACTGGGGTTAAAACTAATTGGAAGTAATAAAAATAAGGTTATTAAATCAGACTATGCCTTTTGGCATTGTTCCACTGTGACTTGCATACATGCATATTCAATAAGTATGCAAGTCTTACGATAAGTAGCTATCACTCTCCCTGCTGTAGTTTTCACTGTTGAACATTAAAGGGAAGGCAATGGGGTTTGTCAACAAACAACATTTTCACAACATACAAGAATAATATACTCAAAATATATATATATTCAAAATATGACAATGCTACTACTACTACTACTACTACTAATGATAATAATAATAATGTCTGCCACATACGGGGGAAGGAGTAACTTCAGTGAAGCCAGTAATACACCTTGCAACAAATACTTTATAAAATCCAACAGATTTTGCTTTATCTTCTGTGCCTTACTAAACTAGAATGAATTAGTTATCGATTGCACATCAGTCGGTATCAGTTTCTGTTCCTTTTAAACCTTTTTTCGTGATTGTTGCTGAAATTGACTGAAAATAACATTTAATTTTTCTAAAGGAGAGTGTCTGTCTGCCCTCCTTTCGTATTTATTTTATTTTTCTTTACTTGGACGGGCGGGAAGCGGGGGGTCAGCACGGTGGTGCAGTGGGTAACACTGTTGCCTCACAGCGTGAACGTCCTTCAGCCTTTCTGTGCGGAGGTTTGTGTGTGCATGTTTCCTCTGGGCACTCAGTTATCGAGTGCCTGGTTTCCCCGACAGTCCATACACATGCACCCTCGGTATGAGTGTGCTAGCGAATGGTGTATGTGCGCCCTGTGATGGACTGGCGACCCGTCCAGGGAGAATTCCCAACGGTGTGGATTGACTGCCCTATGAACTGAATCACGTCTCACAAACGTTGAAATGCAACATATCCGCATTACACTGTGATTTACTTGCTCAATATATTTTTATTTTACTTGATTGGTAATGCATTAGTCGTGCTCCAATAACCAGAGTCCTGGTTCCGTTTTAAAATAAGTTGTGCGACCCTCTATAGTCTATAAATAGACTTTATTATAATACTAAAAATCTGAGGTTTCTAATGAAAGCAATGGCCAAAATGTCATGTTCTCAGTATTGTAATAAAGTTTATTTTTATACTGTGGAGTGAGTGTCATGCTTCTTAGGCTTCCTCTTACAATATTTGATTGAAATCTCCGAACACTGTGGTAATGTGAGAGACTATTAATAATTTAGACAAAATAGCTGTAATTTGAAAAGCCTGGATTATGCCCTGAGCCAAGGACCAGACTTTAGTGCACTCCCACATCAGCGGGAAAAGTCATGGCAAACTCTCACTGGAACCTCTCTACGAAAAATGTGTTCACAAGTAATTACGAGCTTTATTTGGGGACCTGATGCTGCCGTGTATCACAGAGGGGGTGGAAGACAACCCCCCATGTGATATTGATTAATTGAGTTTTAATAGATTTGCCGGGGGTTCAACCTTTTCAGGGGATTACCAGGCAATATAGAGGAAAGAGTAAAGGGCTTTTCACGTCAACACAACCAAACAAAGATGATCCCGTGTAAAAAGGGCACCGTGTTCGTACACAGCAATGCACTTTTTAAATATTCGCACAGTGAAGGGAAAACACCCAAGGATGGACTTTTACCTGAGCTCTTCCGTTTGTTGCCCATGGAGACCAGACATTCTGTGCCTCACCACTGTTTCCCTTCTTAGCGTATCTTATCAGGTGAGCCTGAAATTCTGTCTCCCTCGATAAGGAGGCCACAGTGCCCGTCTCTGTCCTACAGACCCCGTTATAGGAGGACTGAACAGCCTTGAAACACAGGGACATGATTTCATTTTTAACATTCATCACCTTGGCTGCGCATTAGGGAGGGTCACGTGAGAGTGACCGTGCTTATAAGACTGGAAATAATAACTCATCCACTCCCATCATTAAATATTTACCAAGGACAGAGAACAAATTTTCAAGGTAGTTAATTCCAGAATGGAGGTTAAGAGACCGTTCTACTGCCTCTTCGCATGATGGTATGGCTGCTCTGGGATTGACAGGTCACGTCAAGAGTCTGTAGGAGCCAAAGATCCTCCTGAAGTTGAAGGTCATTATTGGCAGAGTCCTCATTTCAGTTTGTAAATGGAATCCATTAACTTCAAGGGTTTGGCTAAGTGTGATACACAAATGGCAGTAAATATCCTGTGAATGTCCCCATGGTCTAGAAAACAAGTTCTGTCTGAACGTACGGTACCAAAATACACTTAACTGGAGTTACTCCTCTTTCTCTGTGTGAGACTATATATTGGTAATACACAATGAGGTAGAGTATTTGCAGTGGTATTCTGTCACTAGACCTACTGGAATTTTACAGCTGCAAAAAAAAAAAAAAGATACCGTGGTCCTGCGCAAGGATCTGAAGACACTGGGGAAAAACATAATTTATCACCGGCTTACTGTCACCACATGAACATTTTTGAATACATCACACGGCAGAGAAAATTGTCAATTTATCCATTTATGGGGTTTCATATCTAGCCGAATGCTGAAATCAAGCCAAGCGGACAAAATCAAATGTCCAGCTTCGTTTCATTAAAGCCGCGGCTTGAAAAAAGAGAATGCGTAACGTTGCCATCGTTTGAAATAATTCCTAAACGCTACGGGCTTGTTTGTGTGTGGTTTTTTTTCCCATCAACCCCTGATAGAAGCACGGTGCATAACAGGCTCCACTCTATCAGGACTGAGAATGGGTCCTTTTACAAGATAAATTGAGGGGACAAGAGGTTCGTCCAATTAAAGTTAGAGAGGGGTCTAAATCCCGGTACGGCTGATAAATTGGTTTCAAAAACCGAGTGTTAAATGGCCAATGGCAATTAGGAGTGGACAGCCCATGGTAACAGTCTGGAACAGTGTCAACAAATTTACTGCGCAGCTAGATGCCTCCAATAAGCCTGAGCTGACAGAACCCAGAATAAATGACACGCCAGGCACAGATGCATGCTTTACCACACACCAAAACCGGCCTAGTAACTTAATTAAGCTTCTTTAACCAAGTAGATATACACAATGTGAACCCTGTCAAGTTATTTCAGATAGTGAAAGCTCATTATAATGACAATCCTAGGGTTTCTTATTAGGACCTATGGCAGCTTGAGTGTTCAGTGAGCTACTTAGATGACTGCATAGGTTGTATTGGGTCGATGTGTAGTTCTCTAGTAGTTCAGTTCCTTAAATGGCATTCGGTTTCTTCAAATTTTTTTTCCCCCTGTGTGTGACAGGCATATGTCGCATGTGGCCTTTGATGTTCAGACAGGTGCTGCCAGTGACACTACAATCCAAGTGAAGTGTTTACGCCAGGCTTACTCTTCAGGATATGACTACTCGTGCACTGTTCACTGGTAGCATTTCTGCAAAAACAAACATGAGAAAAGTTGATTCAATTTAAAGGAAATGACTGCTTTAATCCAAGCTACGGTGTGGGAGACAGATGTAGTTTTATTACACCGTGTCTTTAAATGTCCTTCAATAATTGAAATGAAATCAAGCCAAATTGCGAATTAAGAGCTGGATTTGAGCCCGAACATTACAAGTCAATATGATGTGACATTTTGTTTTTCGTAAAGGTGCACAACATTCATTGAGCTCCAGGGAGATGTGAGCAGTCGCACAAAAGTAGATTGTTATTGCCTAGTTCTCCCTGTGAGGACTGAAGAACATTGTGAAGAGGGCGCAGATATCAAATGTTATCAAGTTAAAAGGTTGAACTTCAAATATACGCACTTAAATATTCTTTCCCAAACCAACGACATATATTATCAAACACACCACATTAATCTCCTCTGTTGAAAGCCCTGTGCACTTACTATAGTCACTTATCTTCCAGTCTAATCATATTACATTACATTCATTTAGCAGACACTCACTTATCCAGAGCGACTTACAATATAGGAGGCAGATAAGTGCATTCATTTGATTAATATGAGCAACAGAGCCAGACCTAGCAAACTTTCTCAGGCCAGCAGATAAAGACGCAACATCACTATGCACTAGAGCTACGTATCTATGCTAAACAAAGATGTTAACTACAGGCCTGATTGTCCGCTCCTTCTCTCGAAAGTGATTGGCTGTGGTGGTTAGATACAGACATTGCATGGGGGTTCTGTTAAAACAACGAGTGAGGAAAGTAGTAGCGCTTTGACACTCTGGCCTCCCCCTCACACCAGTCCTAACTAGAGAACAACGATTCATGAAGCCTAATATGGCTGAGCTTCCACAAGCTGTCAGTTACTCATTGACTTGAGCCACTAAATGAGATTGTGCTGAGCAGCAGACCTTTTGATTGGTTCAAACAAATAAGTGATGGACAGTTTATTGTAGCTCCACCCATTATTTGGCTCAGGAAACCTCACTCTCCCATCACTTATTCTTATCTTCGCTGGGTTTGGAATCCGTAAGCAATGGGAGCTAAAGATGCAGAGGTTCAAAGACAGGAGGACGAGGCCCAGTTGTATTGCCCCCAGCTGATACCTGGGGTATCTGCTGTTTTCCCCCTTTCTCACCTAAAACATCACAAAGGTTACACCTGCATGACAGCAATGCTAAAACATTTTATATAATTGCTCTGTTCATTATTTTTCCATAAATAGGTGAACTTTCTTTTCAGCTCTACATTTTTGTCTCAGAGAGGTTGTATTGTGCTATCTTGCTTAATCAAGGGCACATAGTATCACTTGCCCCTGCAAACAATTATACTAATTGATGGAATATACATGTCCTGCATAAATGCCCAGCTATACAAATAGCTATGCAATAAATGTGTAATATGCAGAAATAAATGAAAACTATGCAGAAAATACGTATTTAATTAATGCCTTATAAGCACCTTGTTGTGTCACATGTGATGCAACATTACAGGCATCTTCAGCTTCACTTCAGAGACAGGATGAAATGGTTGCTTTATGATTTTAGAAAAATGTAATCTGTGATTAAAAATTAAATGATTTAGGATAATATTCCATAACGGTTTAGTTTGTTTTCAGAAGTGGCATTTGTGTACAGGAAAATAAATAAAAAACAGCAGCAAACAATAGTTTCCTTTTGGCAGCATGTTGGATTTTAACACCTCTATAAAAACAATACAAAAACTGTAAATAGATGGGAGTGATGTTGCTATTTGTAATTCACTGGTTAAGTACTGTTCTTGCCATTCTTGACTTCACACTTTGGGGGAAACACTTTTTTTTTTGTAGAGCCTAATTTAATTACATTATAGTTCACCAGATCTGAATTGAATCTATCAAAGTATATGGTCCCGGAGCAGCATATATACACTGTCCTACATATATAGTTCTGTCATTTTGATATACATGAAAACAATCATTAACTTATTCAGTGACATTATGATTTTTTTTTTCAGCTCCACATTTTTCTTTCTGAGCGGGTGGTAGTGTGCCATCTTGCTTGAATAAGGGCACATAGCATCGCATGCCTTTGTAAATATTAAATTTTACTATGAATGAAAACATAAACACAATGAAAGATTAATAAGCCAAATCATTTTAATTTAATTATTAAAGATTTACACATATACCATAATTCAACAATCACTTCTAAAACATACTACAAATAAATGTACTACTACTGCAGAAATAACAATGACCATAAGCAACATTTTCATCACTAAACAATTTGACAAAAGAAATGCCTCAATAATATATCAGGCCAGCAATACAAAACATGCTAATTAAAGAAAACACAAGTCACTATGAATGCTATGCCATAGAGTGATATAATCACCACCAGGTGAATTTGAATTCTGGATGGATAATTGGAGGTCATATTTATTTACATATTTTCCCACTCTAAATTAAATTTCTATCCCATCTGACTTAAATCCTGAAGCTTTAGGCCACAAATTAATAAAGGAGAGTGTTTGTTCTGGCATGGAGGAAATTATAACCATCGTAGAGCAAAAGTGGACGAGAGAGTCTTTAAGGACATCACCAAGAAGTATAACATTTTTTTAATGTAACAAACTTTGCTTAGTTTGAGTCCCTGAAATAATACACACACATATTACATATTATTTCACAAAAAAGTGACACAATGTACTGACAGATAACAATCTGTATGAAAATTTCCAGAAAGAAACTTCAAAAGTTCTTTTTTATCAGCTATCTCCATGGACCAGCGGAAATTATGCATTCTTTAAATAGGAAGTGCCATTTAAACACAGCACCTACTGTTTTGTGACTTAGCAGCTTCATATTACCCAGGGGTACATTGTAATGGCACATTTCATTTAATTGGAGGAATCACTGTGTGAAGGACAGCTGTGCCAATGATCATTAAACCAGTCCAGACATAAAAGAACCATCAAAGAGGCACTTAGTGAATCTTTGGTTTACCTGATTCTAGTCAAAAGCCTTTATCTTTGAAGCTATGACAGGTGGAAGTACCTTTGAATAGCCCCAGGTAATTGTTAGAAAATGAGTCCGTTAACACTCTCATTTACACATGCTGCAAATGACGACACCTTTCAATTTCATGAAGGCTATACTCCGGGTGACTTTAGAATATGGTGAGGTTGTGAACATATATATTACAAACAACGGGATTATACACAATTAAAGCCACAATGTTGACGATTAGTTAACAAAAGTGAATCTTTGCAAATCTGTCATTAAGATGGCCTAGCTGGGAAATATACCCTGGAATCTACAATATATGTATTTTGATTTTTTTATTTTTTATTTCTCTTAATATAGCTAAACTTCAAACACATTTCCTCATTGAATTATTGATATTTAGATTTTTGTTGTTTTTGTCTATTCTATTGAGAAAAATGTGATTTCTCAATATTTCATCACAAACTAAAAAACGTAGATAATTGCATTTGTGGCATGATCTACCTAAGTTATGCATGTAAACAAATCGAGTAAGTTATTTATAATGACATTACCTATTGTAAATGGTACAAATGCCTAGCTTCACTTCCATTTTCCAAGTCTCTGTGATGCTCGCACCTGGAGTTATAAAGCTTTAAAAAGACCGCCCCCTAAATGGAAAAGGATTGGCATGTGCACAGAGGGCTTAAGCCTAACTCAGGCGCCGACTGTAACCATAAACGTAATTCCAGCGTAAGCCAAACTCTCACCCCACCTAGAACAGCTGCGGCGGAGTGAAGAATGGATAAAGGACAGAGGGACGCACAAAAGCACAACGCGGAATCCATGTTTTCATTTCCAGCCCTCTGTGTACCGACCGCGGTTTGCTTTTTCCATTTTTTGGGACGTATCAGAACAGAAGGCTGGTGGTCAGGGGCCGCCCCACACAGCGCGTTTGGGCAGGCTTTAACGAGTGAGGACGGGAAACAGAAGGCCAGATCAAGAGATTCTGTGCACCTGGGAGAAAAAAATAAAAATAAAATTCTGGCTGTGGTGATGTCGCCCATTCTTGGGCTGCGTGCGGAGTGTAAACCTGACTGGGGGAGACATTTCTGTCGGCTCAGAATTTAAATAGCTCAGAAGAGTGCAGGTGACTGCCAGCCAAACAGCATTAAATCAGTTTAAGGCAATAAAACCGGTGGGGTGATTCCTCTGCTGAGGGAAGTAGCATGTACTGCATTTATGCCCCCGGCATCCCACTGTCATGAGTGAGAGAAAGAGAGAAAGAAAGAAAAAAAGCCTCCACTAAAATGTTAAAACTATTTAATTCTGCTTAATTCTTTCCATAATCACCATGCTCAGGACAGTCATACAAGAATAAAACACACATGATCACATCCCTTTGTGTCACTAGATGTTAATCAACCTATTGATAAAATGACTTTGAAGCAAGGTTGGTAATATGGCTGGCCAGCGAACCTCAAAGGCGACAGTTTATGTCAAAGCCAACCTAAATGTGGAGGCTGATATTTGTAATAATAACAAAATATTATGATTATTCATTGAAAATGAATGAATCCAGACCATTCTATATTAGAACTACAATCTGCCAACTCTGCAGGTACATATCATTTTACAAGAAGTGTACTACCAAATGCTCCCTCCCCATCTTTTCATATCAACAAATATCGTTCATGATTTTTTTTTTGCATACTTGTCATGATATCAATCTATTTATGCATTGATTCATATCCCTTTTAAATGCCCACATAAAAATAAACCAAAAAGCCAGCTGAAATGAAAGAGGAAATATATGTTTCATTATGCAATAAAATATTGGCCTACTACAGCAGCCAGTATACACCTAGCAACACCATGATCATAACCGTGTCCTTCAATTCTTTACAAAATAATATTTTACATAACTACATAATTTACACAAAAGTAAGACACGTCTTTCCAAAGGGATTGGCTATTGGACTGACAGTTAGTTTGCATGTTGCCATGCCAATGGCTGCGTCTCCACGGTTACTCTACTCCCGCAGCAAAACTCACTATGATCATTTATGACTCCCCTCAAAGGGTGCAGGATTTCTGAGATGACAGGCACCATGAAAGGCCTCGCGATTTGGACAGAAATGATCACTGTAAACAAGCAGCTATTCATATTTTTCATAAAAGTCTCCGCTGCTGGGAGAATTTCTGAAGAAAACGTTGGATGAAATATCTCGAGTTGTTTCTCTTGAACTGGTCCAGCGGATGCCAAAAAGGATTGCACCACCTCCCCATTACCGAGACTATCTATTGACACTGTGCTCCATTACAAATCAGTTGAGTGAGCTCCGCAGCTGGTAACTGGGAGTAAATAATGACACGGGTCCACAGTCCAGCTGCACGCAGCTGATTTCTTGCACCTCCCCTTGTAAAAAGAGTGACACCTAACTCCATTCCGCCTGACACCAGTGGAGTTTACGGCCCGTGTGATTTAACACGAGCGCATTTCGAGAGTGGTTATTTAACATCCTGAAGGATTCCTGAATGCCCTCAACATCTCAAGCAAAGGGAAACTTGAAGAGGATCAATAATGAAGGCATGTTTCTGGACGCGATATATCTGTCACGCTGTCCTTGAGGTTACGCGCAGAAAGGTCCCTCCATTGAAATGCATCGCTCCGCCGTTTTTTTTTCACAGGGAGCATTGTGTGCGGCTTGTTCAGCGCTGAACAATGTCATTGGAGTAATTGTATATGGAATGCATAACGTAAATCACAACAAATGCAACACTGTTAAGTATATATTACACGGCCTGTCAACTGATTTTTACCACTCAATTCCACAGCATCAACTTCACTCATTTGATAATTTTTATGATTTATATTATTGGGAACATAGCGTTACATGTGATGTAGTTCTTCAGTAAATAATATGGTAAAAATCATATGGACCAAAGTTTATTCAGAATTACTACATTATACATGTATAACTGACAACATATTTGGTATACATAATTTTACACCAAATATGAAACTACTTTATAACTTTCACAATCCTAAAATTAAAGTGAAATTTACCATTTTTCTTTGCAGCAACCCACACAATCTCTTTATTATTTACCACAGTAAAATTACCCCCTTTTTTAACCATATTTACAGCCCACTGTAAATAAGTTCCACAGAATTTCAATATTGTAAAACAAAAGTCACAATATAGGAAATTACTTCAGCATATCAACATTGCAGTTCAATGTTGCTGTCAAGCTAATGTTCAACAAATCTATTATTTATTTGTAATTATTTGTGTATACTACTGCCTGTATGATAACATATTGGGTCAATACACTGCCTTGAGCAATAGAAACAGAAAAAAACTAAAGCAAAAAAAAAGCAAAAGACTGATCTTCCACTCATAATCACACTTATTATGCAATTAATTTTTTTCACCTGTTCCTTGTTAAGTTGCCCCTCTTCCGTCCTTAGTTGCTTAGACTTTGGGTCTCCTGTCCTGTGTATATTCTGTATTATATCCACATGTTCCTCCACCTTAAAAAGACAGCTCTTCAAGGTCACTGGTGCAGTCCCTCTACAGTACGTAGCTGAAAAGCTGAAATGAAATTTTGCTTTGCAGAAGCATGCAAACGTGCTGATTTCATCAAGGAGGACAGTCACCAATAAATCACGGCAAGGGAATCATTTATTATCTAAATGCTTGTCTTTCACTGATCCGGATAATATTTATTGTGTACTGGGATAATTACGCTATAATTAATGGTACTTACGGCTAGAGGAACGTGACTAGTGGCTGCCTGACTTAAACGCAGGTGCCTTAAATAAGCTCAGCGGAATGCATCCATGTACGATCATTTATTTGTTTCCGTTTCTCATTGTAACCATGGAAACAGGGTTTAAGTAAGTGGTACAATATCTAGAAGGTAATGAGATATTTTTGAAAGGAAAAACTGCAAATCCTCTGTATTCCTAAACTCCTAATTACGTGGGAGAGTAGCTACTGTAGTTTATAATTATGCACATAATCACATATTTTAAGATTATGTTAATTTGTCCAATTACTGTTAGTCCCCTACAATGGGCAATGGAGGAGGGGGGGGGTCTATGTCTATTAAGGGCTATAATTCCTACACAGATTACCCAACATGGATGTATACCCACAAATAAAAGCATGTTAAGCTCATATTCATTGTTTCATTTCAAATACAATGTGCTGGACCAAATAAATACTGGGCCAAATAAATAAATAAAAAGCATTGTGTCCCTGTGGTTACAGACTGCACTGTAAAACATGCAAAACAGTGAATGGAAGAACAACTTAAGTTAATTATCAATACTTCATTGTAGTATAGCTGTAACAAAACATTTTATTTTTAAGCAGAGGCCAATCCAATAATGTTGATGCACAGGAGAAAATGGCACAGATTCAGTTCTCAGAAGTGAATGTTTCCTTGACCCAGCACTAAGTGCAGCTGAAGGATGACCAGAGCATCCTAATCCCGCCTCCTTTTTCAAAACTGCCAATTACTCTCTGTATTTGGGTGCAAGGCCTGCCAAACTATTTTTTTTTTTTTGCTGAGTAGAAAGTTGCTAAGTGAAAGATGTAAGAGTTATGATCATTGCTGATACACATGGAACACATTGCATAAATATACAGCTACAATACACAATATACAAATATACAGCTTTGTATTACAGTATGATCTTAAAGAAAACATTAACGGGACACGGATTGCCCAATTTGAATACACATGTTGTAAAGTGAGTGCTTGATATTAACCTAATGCTGGTAACGTATTGCATGTGTTTACTAAATAAATGCAAAACCATTAAGAAATGTCTTTCTCCACTGGGTCTGTCTTTACCCAACTGCTTGGCTTCTCTTAGGGATGACCTAGTCTAGTTAAGGTAATCTATGAATCATTTAATTTTAAAATGTACAAGTCTTCATAAATCGAATGTATTATTATTATTATTATTATTACATTAACCTTTTCTCACGACTTCAGTGTTTGAATTCTTGTAGTTTCATGTTTCCATATAGCTGTTATAATTTCATTCATATTCAGTAACTGAGCATAAACGTATCTGTCTTTCAAATACATTTCAGAATAGTGCATTTGTGTCACATTTAAAATACATTTCTATCACTCCCTTCACCCTGTTATATCATAATTAAGTGTTAGCGATTGTGTGCTAGCGATTGTATATCCATTTCTAGTAGCCCAGTAAGCACTTCATATATACCATGAAGGCTGGAAAACAGGTGGGTAAGGTGGGTTTTTAATGTGGTCACCAGCAGTATTAGTAGGGTATCATATTTTCTGCTTGCACAATCTCCCATATAAGCCATATGTGACCATGTCACACACAGAGCAGCAAATAAGGGCCGATGTCAATATTATGGAAGACGTACGAGGCAATACTGGTCAAGTGACAGGACTTTAATATAGTGGGGGACATTTGAACACACATTAAGCCTGTCGGATCTGATAGCCACGGAGCTTAGTCAGCTGTTACCCATTTATATAAATCTTTACAATTACTGGGGCATTGTGCCTGGGTAAATCACGCGGGCCTTTCAAGGAAATACTGTGGCATCAGCGAAAGGAAACTCGGTCCCACGGTGGCTGGCTGGTGCAAGGGAATGAGGGGTTCTATGCCCCGGCACGAAAAAAAAAAAAAAAAAGAATAAACAGGCATTCAGAGCGAAAAGAACACCAGATACCAGCAGATTAGACCAGCGCTGCTAGCAGCAGGCTGGGTAAACTAGGGAAGAATTATAGAGTAAACATTTGCTGTTTCCGCCCGTGCTCGTCTGAGTGCTGATAAGAGATGGAATAACTGCGAGAGCCTTATCGCTCATCGTTTTCCGCTGGTTTTTTCAGATGCGATGTTGTGAGGTGCAGTTTGATCAGGAGGCGAAGCGCGGCATGCAAGGATGCATAAGTAGCTTCGCGACATTTGTATTTAAAAATTTACAAGGTCACCCTTTAACTTCTGGTTCCACAAAGTTCAGAATGGTTATTATGATTTTGTTGACCTGAAGAGTTTCCCTTTCCTAATGCGTATAGTGTACAGCATACACTAACTAACTAACAAACTAAATACATAAATAAACAAACAAACCAGGGAGTCCAGTTTAACTATTATTTGGCCAGTAATGTGTCAAATAGCTGCTTATTCTATAAGAAAACCTTTTCTTCAAACTGTTCTGCTGCTAAGACCTCTTTGTTATGTCCATTGGTATTTCTTGGTTTGAACTTGAGGACACTTAGGCGCATGAGTCTGTGTAGTTGAGCTCAATGGAAATCTGATTGTTCTCGCAACTGGTTACAAGCATATTTGATTTCATGTAGGCAGATTACAACTTTTTTTTATTAATATGAAATAACAGTTGTAGTTATTCACAACAGAACTACACAATGGCTCAGGCTTACAGGATTCTGCAAGGTTTGATTGGCTTTCCAAATACTCAACTACTCAGCTTTCTCAACACACATACATACACACATGCGCGCGCGCACACACACACACTGTGTTTCCAGTTGATGAGAAATGATGACTTTAGTGAGGCTATAACAAGTCCTTAATAACGTCAGTGAGTAACAACTCCTTCCTAGAAACAAACGATGTGACAGGAGTGTCACATGGTCATAAACCCTGAGCGAGACACTTCCTGGACTGCTGCCATATGACGTGCTGAGGCCTGTACCATTTCTCCAAGAGCTGTCATGAATCGGCTTCCTTTTCTCACTCAGATCGATCTGATGGAGAGAGCCAGTGTGGTTGGTCAGCCCGGCAAAGCTGTGGTTTAATTACTGTTTGAACGTGACTTACTCTAGGATTCAATGTGTGGTCCTCATGTAGAAGGACTTTAAAATTAAATTTTGCTCTGATTCTGACTGCCAAGATTGCACCATTGATATCTATGCAATGAGGAATAAAAATAACAATGAAGACAATGGCTTCAAATTGAGTGCTCATGTTTCTGTAGTTTCTGGTTTATATTTTTACATTTTCAGTATCTAATAATACAGCCAACAGGCATCATTTGGTTGTTTTGCGCATTTGATGGCATGACAAGCATATCTGGGGAAGAAGTTAGAAGTAAGGTTAGCTCAGAATTAAGTTGTTTTACCTTCAAGGTTATGAAAACTTGCAGAGAAAGGAATGGAACAAATAGGTTTTTGCAATATTGCTGCCTAGATAATTTTTCAGATGTGCTTTTCCTCCAACTGAATTGTATTAATATTTAATCACATTATGAATTGGATGTGGAATACAATTACCAAAGTAAACACACCTGTCTCACCAAGCAGGAAATTGAGAAAAGCCCAGAGCAAGCAGCTTTTTTTCCTTTTGTGGTGAGATTTAGGGCATGGAGGCAGAAACTTCTGAAAGATTTGCAACGTTGTGATCTCCACTCCTATTCATTTGCTTCCTTCAGCCCACCGCTTCAAAAGGACTCTTTAGAGATGATGCAGTGTTATCCCTCTGACTTGTATTTACCCACTTTGCTTGCTCTAAGAGCTCAAATAAAATCAAGGGGCCTTTGGGATAAAATTTTTCATTGCTTTCCCTCAGTTTCTCAATCATCTTTATAGCTTTGTCCATCTCCTTGTGCTGCAGTCAGGTTAACCAGGCCGGTGCTCTGGGATCATTATTGGCGTTCACCAGCACTCTCTCAGTCTGTTCTTATAACTGATATTATTATTATTATTATTATTATTATTATGCACATTTTGCAGATGAAAGAGACAATGAATTGTACTTTTATGCCCTCTGCAACCCCTTCTACACTCTGTTTTTGAAGAAAAATTTGTTACTTTTAGACACTGATGTGCTTCTTATGATCGTTGATAAATGAATGTGGTGGGTAATGACTCAGCTATAGTAATAAACTATAATTGGACAATTCACCTACTGCATCTGTCTGCTTCATGATGAAGATGCAAGGTCCCTCCTCTGTTGTAGAACGCAACATATTTCATGAGCTGTGAAGGTGTGTGTGTGTGTGTGTGTGTGTGTGAACGCTACAATTTATTTTGACATAGCCTAATGGTGGTTGGTCAAATGAGTCCATTCAATATTCTAGCTTTTGTTGTTTTTCAAATGGCGTGTTTATTGGTTTTCAGTTTATTAAAAACAATTTTAAAATCAGAAGCGGTTTTGTAATATAGCAAAACAATATACATATTATATACACCACCTACAGAAAATTACCACTTCCCCCTCTTCCCACCAGCCCTTCCCCTAATTTGCTTAACTAAAAATATTGTAGGCTGCAGTCATAGGTGGGTGAAGAACGGATGAACAAACAAAATACTGAAAATGCAAGCACCAGTAACAACTCACAAAACAAGTGTGTGGTTCTGTACGATGGTGTGTGTGAGGAAGTATGATTTATGGCCTAAACGGCCTCACATACAGTATGTGTGCACGCACACACACACACACTACAATTTTTTCTACATAACAGGAGAGATTTAATCCAAGATTATAAATCAATGGCCATGTTCTGTCTCTTCTTCAGCGGTCAAGGTACTTACAATGAACTTTAGCACTGCTTCGTGAACTCTCAATCACGGTTGATGGCACCACAGTGACTGCCTCTCACTCTGCCAAGAGCTTGGGGGTGGTCCTGGATGACCAACTGGACCTCAAGGAGCACATCAAGGCAACATCAAGGTCCTGCAGATTCCTCCTATACAACATCAGGAGGATTCGACCATACCTGACGACGCACTCCACCCAGCTGCTCGTCCAGGCTACGGTGACCTCTCGCCTTGATTACTGCAACTCTCTCCTTGCAAACCTGCCAGCTTGTGCCATACAGCCACTACAGATGATTCAGAATGCCGCTGCCCGGCTCATCTACAACCTCCCCAAATTCTCCCACGTCACTCCTCTGCTGCGATCACTTCACTGGCTACCGGTCGCTGCCAGGATCCGATTCAAAGCCCTGACCCTTGCCTACACTGCCGCCAACAGGACAGCCCCCATCTACTTGCAGGACATGACTCAATTCTATGTGCCTGCTCGACCACTCCGCTCTGCAGCAGCAGGGCGTCTTGTAACCCCTCCCCCCCCCCCAAAGGGATCACAGAGCTTCTCCACCCTAGCTCCCCAGTGGTGGAACGATCTCCCCGTCCCTCTCCGAACCTCCCCCTCACTATCCATCTTCCGCCGTGGCCTGAAGACTCATCTCTTCAGACTATACCTAGAATAACCACCACCATGCTGTGTATATATATAAAAAAATAAATAAATAAAAAAAAAACCTTTTTCCTGTCACTTGTTACATGTTGCCCCATCCCTGCACTTCTTGGTAAATTGTATTTGTCCTAATACTCTAGCTTAATCTTCTGCCTAGTTTGGCTTTGCAGATGTTAGACCAGGATAGTGTTCATTGTTCTCGGCTAGAAATAGCTGTACAAAATAAGTAATTGTACCTTACTGAACCCGTGTTCAGCAGTTGTCTACGATCATGAAAATGCACTTCTTGTACGTCGCTTTGGATAAAAGCGTCTGCCAAATGAATGTAATGTAATGTAATGTAACTTACTAACAACGATCAAATTTCCCATAGTTCTTTGCTTTCTGAGAAGCGGTCTGTGCGCTCATCTCATCTCGTATATATTCCCACGGAGCGATGGCAGCTTGACTCCTCTCTTTCACACCGAGGAGTTTTTTTTTTTTTTTTTTTTTTTTTTTTTTTTTTTTTTTCGGTGAATGCCACGGCTGGCTAACGTTTGCCGAGGCCTCGCCGTCTCCGTCTCCGCGGCGCGCTCCTGCTGTCCGCAGCTCCGGCAGCGGAGCGCTCGGGCCGGATAATAAAATGGCAGCCGGATAATAAGCGGCGCTGACCTGCGCTTAAGCTAACGTCGCTCTCGCCGCTTCACGGACAGCTCCTTCACGGACAGGCGGCAGCGGCTGTCAGAGACGGGCCTGCCCGGGCCACCGAGCTCATTGCTAGCGTTGGCCCCCGTAAATCTGTGTTCTTGCCCCGTCAGCCATGACCCAATGAATGCAGCTCCTTCTCCCGGTTGGATAAGCGGCGGCCATTGTGCAGTTTTGTGTGTCGGGAAAATGTGTGGGCGTCTTTGCTGGGGGGGGTGAGCCCTGCAGAAATACTCATGTAAACTCTAAACTGCTGTATCAGAACCAGAGTACTGAATGAATCGTTTCATGAGCCCTGTTGATATAAAAACCCACGTGACCCATAGAATTGGGTGCAAAATGAAGAAACATAGTTTATAGTAATTTTGTCTCAGCGCACAAAAGCCTTCAGTGCCAAGGGCCATGCTGGGCGCACAGCTATAAAGAATTCAGAAGATTCTCTGTGTCATGTAAAGATAAACTGTAGTTGTACATAGCTCTCTCCTATCTGTGAGACAGTGTGTGTTTAACGTGAGTTATGCCTATAGTTTATTATGTTATTTTAGAAAGCCTTTAATTGCATCATTTTATCTTTATTAATCTGTTTATCAGGTATCCAGTACTTGAATAATGTGATTGCTTTTCTTCTCAGTCACCAATTTCTTCAGATTTTAAGGATTGAATGTGCATTTAGCATTTCTGCATGCATCATGGTAGGTAGTGAATAATCTGCCCTGCTTTTCTATGGGCAACTGAGTGATTGATATACAGTAGCAGCTGTGATCTGTCATAATGACCCACTATCTGAAAGCCATTGATTAGCCAGATCAATACAAAAGCTCAAACACATATAGATACACAGGAATAAGGCCACTTAAATACCTCCAGAAAGAGATGCTTTGTTTACATCTGTTGACAATCATTGAGCAATATTTCTGTTTACATTAATTGTCCCTGAAAATATTTTAAAGCTATTTCATTAAAGATGGCAAAATTAACTTGATATACAGACCACTCCAGATTTTTAAAAAGGTAAATAAATGCTTAATCCTCAATCAGTGCCCAACCTCACTAATGGTCTTCTGTCTGAATGGAAGCAAATCCCTGCAGCAGTGCTCCATCATCTCGTATAAAGCCTTCACAGAAACATGGAGGTTGTTATAGCAGCAAAGGGTGGAGAAGCTTCATATTAATGCCCATCATTTTGGAAGAGATATTCAATGTCACACACCAATGTGTCCACATACTTTTGGCCATGTAGTGTATTTGTCTCCTATACTGCACCTGGATCTGGAGTAGCAGTTATTTCATTCTCCCTTACAATTGTGTATTGAAGAATGACAATAAACTCTTGAATCTTGAATTTCCTTGTAGTTGTAATGGTTCAGGAACCAGAGAGGACCAGCACTTCTTTTCAAAGAATCAATTTCAGTATCTGGTCCACAAGTGGTTTTCTTGCTTGTCATACTTGTTATTAAGAATGCGACAAGTAAATTTGCCCTTGAACTCTTAGTCCAACACATGGTTTATCCACGATACATTTTCTATGTGCTTATGTCGAATTAACTGTGTATATTTCACATTATTTATTTTGAAAGGACTCATGTAGATCCATAGGAATTTCCTACAACGTATAGATCTTGTTACTTTCTGACAATAAAAACCATTTAGCCTTGGTGTAATATTCAACAATGTTGAAATGAGCGTAGTTGTTGAGGTAAATAACTGTACAATTTTTACCATTGCAGAAGGTGTGAGCCACCTTGAGTCGGGATTTTCATATCTTTAGCCCATTTTATGCATAATGCCCTTCTTTATTCATGCTTTCAGTGTGTAGTACTAGTGCTAATATTTGTCATTGTCCCAGATGATCCTCCTGTACTGTATGAATATCTGATTTTGTATTTTTAACATTTTTCACATACCTGAAGCACTCATCTTCTGGAAAGAGACGTCCGTGAAATGCTCAGCATTTAATTTTAAAAATTTAGAAATTCTTTATCTATACAGAGTTGGAACAGGGTGAATGAGCACACACCCAAGCCCACCACCAAGGCCCCAAGGACATATAGAACCTTCCAGAACAGTCCTCGCTCCTCAGAGGCATCTGAAACATTTTTTAAACGCTTTTCTAAACAACCACTGTCAACTTTGAACAATAAATCTGCACCCCGCACCTACCATTAATTCATATCAAATCTAAAAAAAAAAGGTATTTTCATTAAGCCTGTCTCCCTTACACCCTTTTTCAGCCACACACACACCTCCTTATAAACATAATTCTTATAATCCCAAACACGAAGCAAACACAGATCCACTCAACCACCTTGCTTATCTAATTTCAGACTACATGTTCCTCTGATTATTTCCTATAGAAAGGCCTGTACAAAATTTTGGCATTCGATGCCCATGAACATCATTTTCCCACATAACTCTAAAGCCTCATTCTCTCCAGACACCAATGGCTGTGAAGTGTAATGCAGAAATGCTAATGCTCCCTCCCCAGTGTAGCCTAGCGGCAGAGCCCAGTAATTTTCACCTCTGCCCACTGGGTGTAGGAATGCACGACCCACCACAGCCAGAGCCATTAGATTCAGTAACCGCATGTCGTCTTGTAAAGAGTCACAATCAGAGTCGCTAACCACCTTCTGGCGAGCCGTAGACTCACCTCTCGCATCCGCAGCTGTGCCACACTTACCTGCATCATTACTCGCAATTTGTAGCGTTTTTACAGTTTTTACCCTTTTTGCACTTTCGTCTGCGGGAGCTCCAGTGGCTGAGGCTACCGATAAAACAAATGCATGGTAATGATGTAGTGCGTCGAGCAGGTTCAATATCAATTCACACTGTCGTTAATGTAAACATGTCATATGTCATATTGCAGTAATTATAGTCCCCCTTCACAATTAAAGACCGTGATCATGTTCATAATCCCCGGGAAAAGAGTAGAACAATGGAGTGGCTGGACCAATGCAAAACATTAATTGGATAATAAATGCGAAAACATTTCGAATCAGAATACCAATGCCCCACAGAGAACCCATCTGGTTTTCCAATGATTATTGAGAGCAGGTAAACAACTGTTTGCCAAATGATCCTAATGAACTTCCTTCAGAAAGTTATAAACAGCAGGAGTTTAACTGTGCACAGACCCATTTAAGCCCTCTGTGCCTCTGTACTGAATAAATAAAGTCATGCAATGAGCCACAACAGAGATGGCAATGGTAACATGAGAGTCGTTTCCAAGCAACTGTTGCTGAGTCACCACGGGCGGTTTGCAGAAAGACCATTGACACATTTTTCATTAAAGTGGCTACAGTTCAGCTCACAGAGCAGGCTTTGTGCATGTGTCAATATGAAATATATTAATTGGACTGTCTGTCCATGAAACATTGATGGCTCCTTGTTGTATCACCTGAGTTTGTTTCAAACTTCCGGTCCATTCAAGATCATCAAGTTGGACCTTGAAGTCTTTAAACACAGATTTTGAGGAGGATTAAAAAAATGTTTAAAAAAAAAAAAAAATGTCAGGCAACACCATAATAATAGGAAATGGGGCATGTTGACTGCACAGAAAGCAAGAACTGATGTTACAGAACTAAGATAAATTTAATCAAAGAACTACCATGTCTCCATGACTAATCATTTAAGAAATTTCACTGAAGAGTAATTTTGAGTCTATTGCTTTTCCCTAAAAGGCAAACTATATACCCACTAGCGCAAAACCTACAAACCTAAAGTGGACAAGGTATTCTTTATGTATTCTTTCTTTTAACCCTTACAATATGAGCACCCTTTTATTTTGTAGTACACAACATGTAGAAATCCACACCGCATAATAACAGTTTACGCATTTATGCTTTTCTGTGGTAATTTACCTTCAATTATAATATAGGGTAGCTTTTTTGCTTGAAATAACTTACGTTAAGAAGATGTTACTGAACATATTTGTATGAGAACATTGTTTAATGCAGAATAGAACATGGGTCATTACCATAGATTTGCAAATTACTGCCTGTCAGGTAGTCTTTGTTGAGCTTGATTTGAAAAGCATAAAGAGAGACTGGAGAACAAGAAAAAAAATGAATGTGGTAGCCATCCTTTTTCTTTAGAGGAAAAAGAAAACAACCCTCTTCATTACAAGTTAATTATGATAATCTGACTTGGTATTTTAAAACTGAACATTAATTGAAGGTGTGGACCATTGAAATGTACTTTTATTCAACCCAAGGTCTTTTTTTAAATAAACCCCCCTAAATTATTTTAATGCCATCATATATTTCAGCTCTTTTCATCTGATGAGAATTAACAAGGGAACCTTATATACCCTGCACAGCAATATTTTAATCTCACATGTAGCTGAAGAAGGATATGTAATTTATCACTATTTTAATTAGATGTTCAGTTTTTAATTGAATAATGGCTTTTCAGGGTTTTATTATCCTTGTTTCATTAATGCCCAAGGAGTAGAAAAAAAGACAAAAAAAGAGAGAAAAAGTTGGAGGGTGACCTAGGATATAAAAGTTAACTTTGCGAGTTAGTACAATATTGTAGTTCCAGAATTTTTGGCCATTAACTGGAAAACCGTGTTTCTGTTTCAAATAAATAAAGACATGACTATTAGTTAATAAATTTGACTTCTACCCTATAATCACATTTCACTAACACATAGGACATTTATCAACACTTGGCAGTCTGTTTATATTGAAGTACACAGCATACTACCATCTTTCTGATAGTGGCAGTTTATTTTTCATGAACATTCTACAGACAGTTGGGGCATTTTGTCTGTGTATTTTTGAACAGAAAGCTCATTTAAAGGTCTCCCTCAGCACAAGTTCTCAATAATAAGCATTTGCAAAGACATAATTTTGTGAATATGGGCGGCAAACTTAAACACCAAAGCTTGTTGTTTGGTTTTTGGCAGCATTATAATCCTTTTCCAATTTACTCTAGAACAAGTTCACTACCGTCAAAACTCATTTGTGAGAATACACTGAATTACAGCATGACTGTGGGTGGGTGGGTGGGTGGGTTTGGAAAGATGTAATGATTTACAATGGCATTGACTTGTTTGCGAACACATGATTCAATGTACCATACAGTAACTCATTTGTTTAAACAACAAACAATTGTACTATCACAATCTCATAATATGCTCTGAACTTATTCTGTGACAGTACATCTGCTCTGATAACTTTATTGATTATCTGACAACTAACTACAACACAATATAGGGCTTGTACATCACAGACTGCTTTGGATGTAGTGGGACATCTGTCTGACATCTCAAACAAAGCATAAAAAAATAATTTGAATTTGACTTGAACTGCTGCTACCAACATTGCACACGTCTTTCTGCCCTGTCATAATGTACTAATGCATATTAACACCAAGCAATCTGTCTCACATGAAACATAGCTCTTAATGTAATGACTAAATGAAATAGACTGTCAATGAAAGAAAACCCAACCAGACCATCGGTTTGTATGCATCATTGTGATAAGTGGTGGACTTCACTGCACCTAGCTAGTTACATTATTTCATTTCTGAACTGGCGTTCATGTGAATAAAGGGGTATGCCGCTAGCTATGCTAGCAGCTAAAACTAGGGGAATTTTGGCTTGTGCTTATGAGTCCCCTGTCAAACATATCTATCCAGAAAGTGTGAAATAAAAGCTGCTGCAGATATAAGTATTTTCAGGAGGTTAGTTAGACAGCAAACATCTGGGTAACATCTATTCACTCTCTGTGAACATCACTCTGGTGCTTTGAGTCCAAATATATTCTTGTATCCATTTTTTTGTAGTTTTATGGATGATACTTGAAATTGTATAAATAAGCTAAAACAGTGTGCTAGCATAAAATCTTTGAGTAATTTGATGGCTCCAGAAGTTAGCATATAGTGAACACTGTGCTGTTATATATGCTAGATAAATATTCACATACTCTTTGCCAGCAAGCCAGTTGATTGCAAGCCTTCCAGTCCAGTTTAATGGTGTAGAAGAGGACTACAGGAAATACAGTAGCTTTCCAGCCATATATTTTCTATATTCACTTTTAATGGTTTGACAAGCACGCATGAATTTGCGCTGATGAAAAGAACAGTCAAAATAGTCATTTAACAGGACAGGACAGGACGCTTCACTATCCAGCGCTGTGTGTCACAAGAAGTGTCAGCGTAAATATGCATACAAGATGCCACACAGCCTCTCTGAACCTGACAAAGTTTTAACAGATGAAACTGTCACTGGTCTTGAAGTTGACATTTTGTCGGCAGAATCAAAAACATGCACACACACACACACACACACTGAAATAGGAAGGGTTCCCGCTTTTTTCCTTTCTTCAGAAGGCAAATGTTAGAAAATGACACCAAATCACAGACTGCCCAGAGCTCTAAACAAATATGAAAATCCATGTTCTGCCACAAACGTTTTTAATTAGTGGCAGCTGATTACAGAGATAGTCATCTGTTTGCGCGTGACCCGTGTAGTCGGCCTTAGTCAATTAGAGAGTGGGTGAAATACTAAGTACTGATGTCAGACGGACACTGACCGACATCAGACCACACCCAAGACCCACAGTCTGTTGAAGGGCACACAGTAAGGACAATTAAACATGGTTGACATCGGTTATGTTTCCATGCGACAAAACAGCCCTGAAAGCATCTATTTGCTCCTGTGTCTTGAAATGTGAAAAGGGTCCTCGATTGCTCGTCAGAGCTGGAGCTTTTCAGGAATGGAAGCTCACAGCTACTTCAGCTGCAGAGAGAAACTTGACGGGGATGCCACAGCTAGAAGTTATGAGTACATTTATAAAGCAGGTAATTGCCACAGCCCTTTGTTTTCATTGGTCACCTTGCAGTCAGTCCACGGTGCTGCTGACACTAGTAACACTAGTGCAACTTAATCACTGTCCTTTAACTATCAGCATTGCATTGTGTCTGTAGCCAGCAGTAATATGATGAAAATGAATTGTTTCAGCGAGACAACTGTTTTTCTCATCCCAATTTCTATCAAGAAATTGGCCGAAAAGTGATTTCACTGCCAAGCCAGAGGGAAGAAAACAGGGAGCAGACCTGTGGACTGCAGAGGACAGACTTTGACATATCGGGGGGGGGGGGGGGGGGGACAAAACAAAAGAGATCAGCAAATCAAGGAAAACAATTTGTGCTGAAAATTGTTTTTCAAATTGGCATACGAGGGGGGTTGAGTCTGATATTTCTACAGGTCTGTCCAAATGGCAAAAAAGGTCACATATTTAGAATGAACACTTGAAATACGAAGGCCTTCAGAGTGTGGTGAACAGATATTTGAATGACACCCCACATAGACTTTTTTCTGTCTTGTGATATGAGACACAGGATGTATCCTCAAAGAGCATCTTCACTGTCATGATCAGAAAAATGAGATAGTGGAGCTGAGATAAAAGGTCTTACTTAAGATTTAAGGATTTTTAAAGACTGGACTGCTTCACCATTAAATTGGGTGAAAACAAAGTAAAAGCTTCCGCAATGGCTGTCAATAAACCAATGTACCACCAGGGTCCATAAGGAAGAAGTAGTGGGTGTTGGTAAGGTTTGATGTCTGCTGGCTTGTGTCTGTTGTTTGAAAGTTACCTGAACAGACCTCTGGAAAATCAGATGGCTTTATAATTTTCCCTCTCTTTTGTCCCTCAACAATGCTGTCCTAGGTGTGAGGAGAAGCACAGTAATATGTCAGTAATTTGCACCAACATTTGCAGCTCAAACTTGAACATTTTGTTCAAGTTGCAGAATCTGTTGCAGTTGCTTTTTGTTTGGATAATACTTTTCTGGAAGGCTCGACCATGCTTTGTGGTACTGCTGCACCTTATTATTTTGTCAATGCACTTACATAATGCAGTACAAGACTTTGGATTACAAACTGATAACCATCAACACATCATTTAGGAAAAGGAGGGGGGAACATTACAAGTAGAAGAAATAAAAACAACAAAAAAATTGACAAAGTAGAAGTTATTAGCAGATGTTAGAAGTTTCTGTTTTTGTAACATTGCCTAGTGACTTAATTAGCACTAGTTCACTCTGCAAAGTATGTCACAGTTCATATTTAAACTTTTTAAATAATGTTCTCCTTTATTATAGTTCAGATCTCAATATATCGTTTGCAAAACTACTTTTATAAATGCAAAGGGGCAACTGAGGGTATGCATTCATGCAATTATTTCCAAGGCACATTGTTATAGTCAGCTTGTCATAAAGAATGCAATAAATTCTATTGTGCACACCCTCGCCCACCTTATTGCTTCATGAAACCAAGTGGAATGACCTTCTTAAATACATAATAAATATGCAGTTATTCTAAGTTATAAGTTAGTATAAGTTAGAAACTGTGGATTATATCATGGTATTCAAGACGACAAGATTTCCTCATACAACCGTCTTGCTCATTTGCAGTCTACAGGAAATACATGCAAAGAGAACGTATTATTTAACATTGGACCATCATATCAATGTACTCGCTGCAAACACGTCTATCTGAGGATTATTCTCATATACAGTGAGCGGTAATACTGTACAAAGCTATGTTGGGAGTGAACAGTACAAATCGTGCAACTCAGTCAGCAGTCCTCTGAAAGCAGGCCCACGTTGACATCGTTTTGCTTAACAACATAAAATGAATTACTTTTGTACCATTACATTTTTGCCATCAATTTAAATGATCACCAAAATCTTTTTCATTCATACAGTATTAGTCAGGGCTTGTTCAGTGTACGGAGAGATCATGTCTTGAAGTGTCGGGACCTAAATACAACAGGAAAGGTTGTGCAAGTTTATTTTTGTGACAACAAACAGCAAAGTTTCATCATCTCTTGTGGAAATAATAAAATGTATCATTCAAAGATCAAGTCAAAATAAAGCACAAATATATAGTAACAGCAGTGACATGTTGTAACACTTCCGCATAATTGCTCCAATTCCTGCATAGACCTGCTTACACTAAGTAGTAGAACGTTGAATTCCTCACGCATACCAGATACTCTGACAAAGGTGTGAAGTCGCATTCATGTTTTCCAGAGGCTTTCACCTCATCATTAACATAACTTCTTCAACGAGCGATTTACAGTAGTGTTTGTTTTCCATTTCACCCAGAATAGCCCCGTATCATCTTGAACAATGTCAATACAAGAATGTTTCTGCACTTAGTGTTGCCCGAGAGGTGCTATTGGGTCAGTCTCAACCAATAGCGTGCAGCTTCGGTCAGTCTCAACCAATAGCCTGTAGCTTTCGCTGAATACAGTGCCGTGACAAGATTCTGGTGAGATACTAAGATGAATCTAATTTCTGCTCCTGCCATTGTACTTTATTCAACCCTCCATTGGTGGTTTGAAAATTGCTGGCAGTTGGATTTGCCACTTTCAGTTAAAGCAGAATGTTTCATTTCCTTCCAACAATGAGAAAATGTGACAAACTGAATTGGCTAAGTGTTACAGGCCTGAAAGCCATGAGATTTATAGACCTAAAAAAGGGTGGTAATAACTCCAGAAAACTACACTTTTCAATAATGCATAATATAAAATAAGATGAAAGAACAGACAGAAAAGCACATATTCATAAGCTGAGTTGACAGGCTCCCACAATGCAATGCTGAAAATGACTTTGAGCTAGAGACCCTGATGCTTTTCTTGTCCGTACACCTTGAGAACAGAGGTGAACAGCGTCTTGCCAGACAGAATTAATCGTGTGAATGGGTCCAGACTGTTGGCGCAATGCGACTGCAAATATGTCAGGCCTTCGGCATATTCATAATAAAGGGAAAGAAGTATTTTAACTCAAAATTATGGGGTCATTCTTCATTTTATTTCACTTGTAACTAAACTGAATATCAAGCGGAAAACAGAATACCACACATTAAATAGTATTTAATGAAATTAACACATAAATTGCCTGGACAAAGGTAAATTCAAAGGACCAAATAACACTTTTTAAGTGTTATCACAAATAACACTGTTTATTGATATTAATAATACTAAAATAGCAATTGCTCGATTGTATTTTGAAATCATGAACACATAATCATCACTCCCTCTACCTGAATTAATCTTTTCCCTATTATTTAGGTCATGCAGCATTTAGGTTTTAGAATACAATAGAGTAGATCTATTTCATATAAAAATAAATAAATAAATAAATATATAATCCGGTCAAATACCTGGCTGAATGATTTACACCCTCTACCCTTAAGGTCATGCCCGAACTGAACTTTTCTACTTTTCACACTGTCCATTATGGAAATAAATAGACTCTCTGACCTAGTTTAGCTTCTCCGTCCACTAAAGTGGAATTGCATGAGCAAGTTCTCCTTACATTATGCCATTATTCTACTGTATAATTACTGAGGCTTACTTGACTTCAGGCAGCCGAACACACTCGGAGGTGAACAAAGAGGATCTTTGTAAAGTGCGGGTCATTCTCCTCTCCGGTGGTGAAAAGGGGAATATCTGCTTCTGACTGTTCCAATTTATAGGCAAATTTAATCAAACCAAATTAAACTGATTAAAATATGCCAAGGAGTGGAGGGTAGGCTGACTATTATGCTTTATAGCATTTCCTCATTCCAGAGATCTCACGTCTAATTTTAATCAACCCATATGTACCCTCTTTTATGAATGTGCTTGATTCAGACAGAACAGAGGGATATAATTGCTGTGTAATTACTCAGTGATATAATTAGACTGTGATTAGTGGGATGTTCTGAGTTTTAATGAAATTCTTTTTCATTTTTTCTTTCAATGTTCAACATGTTAATCACACTTTATTTATGGAGAGATGGAGTGGGAAGGGTTGGAACGTATGATGTTAGTTCTGTTTAAACAAATATGCACAATGTTTATACAGAAAGTTAGTAGGGATTTGCCATAGTTGTTGTACATCTGCTGGAATTTTGTATTATCTTGTCTTTTTTGGGTCTAATTATCAGTTAATTTAAGCAAACATGTGCACCTCTGCTACACAATTTCATTTCAAGTTCTTTGCAAACCATGCTGTGTTAAATAAAGGTTGACTGATTGATATATGGACAGAAGTGTAATTATGGATGACACCGATTTCTGGATGCGGGTGAGATAAACCAGTACAATAAAGAAAGAAAAGAGTGATTTTCACATTCTAAGGATGATCTACAATGGAGGAAATGTTACACGCAGCTCCATTGAACCAAAACTCTTGTTAAGCTTGTCTGAAACATACTCCTTGTATTGTGCGTTTTCAGACAATCAGCCATTTGAGGCATGCCAGCTTTAAAAGTAGATAATTTCAGTATCATTTACTTTCATCATGAAAAGACTTTGTGAATAAAACCAAAAAAAGACATAAATGGAAATACATTTTCCTGAAGGTGAATTAAGAACTCCCCCTCTGCAGCTCATGCAGAAATTCTTCATATGTAAAATGTAACTTGAATAAACAAATATGGATTTTTAATTTCAGCAGAACACGCTTGGAGTCAGCCAAAGGGTCTATATTTAATCTCCCTCTGAATTCAAGCAAAGGGCAAAAAAACGGGGGCTTAATTAACACGGTCACATTGGTGTTCCTCCGTGCTGAACGGCGTGCCTTCAGTGAAAGACTGAGCTACTCGTGGGTCTGCACGCTCGGCCGAATCCTGTTAAGGTTCGCAATCGAGGCGCTACGTAGCTTTCATGTTTGGCGAGCGCGTCCGCGTTTGCTCATGTACACACGGCCGAGGAGGAGATTAAACGAACATCGCCGGCGTATTGCGCGAAGGGGCGCAAAAAGACGAGGTTCGCTTCCAGAAGGGATTAAATCGTGCGCTACGCTGTGCGCGCCAACGCGCCAATGGAGTCTCTCCAACCTCCCTGCAAACCGCGGCGCGAAAAAGATGAAAGCCTCAATTTACTTGTAATAATTGTCAGGATGTGCTGAAGGATACCGTTTCCCCGCCTTGTAAACCAAACAAATTATTCTCAAATTACAAATTAATTCTCCGCTCAAAGCAGTGCTTGAGCTTGAGCTTAAAAATGTGGCAAACGATGGCCAGGGATTCCGCGGAAAATAAAGCAATCCGACGTTCTGCGCGAGCTAATCTGTTTTTTTTTTTACTTTACTGCTCTTTGAGTGGTGAGGGAATATCGTGTTTTAAAATACATTGTGGAACAATTAGCAATGCCATCATTTTATAAAACGGCACGTGCCCTTGAATATGCAGCTCAGGCATCTAATGTAAAAACAGACATTTCCTCTTCATAGCTTATATAAATATACATACAAATATACAGTACATTTGTATACGTAATGTTAGTGTAACAATTGTCACTGTATTTCCAGTATTTACTCCATTTCCACTATCTGTAGTTAGTTGGAAAAAAAAAAACAACATTAAAAATGATCCACACCACTTTTGATGATAGGCTGTGTCCCCATGTAGTCAGATAATATTCTTGAGTTATCGTTTTGTTTAAGAAAATTAGGATGCTGATAATATTTCCATGTGGGAAGTATCACCAACCTACTTCAGAAAGAGGGCCATACAGAAGTATTTTACTCTGAAACTTAACAGTGTCTACAAAGAACTCAAAACCTAGTTTCTGTGGGTATGAATGGTTCTGTTTTTTGCTTTGTCTAATCTGAGACTGTCAATATATTTCCTTCATTTGTTATATTACAATATAAGATTATAATCTGGCCCCAGCAGATTAGTGCCAAAACAAATTTCATGCATGCACACACGTACGCACATGCACAAACCCTTATATATGTCTATTAATAAATGCACAATAAATGAAATGTATATCAACCCTGTACACTGATAATGATCTAAACAAAATGCAGTTATGTTTCATTAATTAAAAAAGTACACGGCCCCCGACTGAATGCGAATTTCATACTCAAAATACCATCCTATCAGTTCCTATTTTTCTTACAAGAAATGCATTATTCATAAAAACGACAGCCTTCAATTTGCTGAGTAGAAAATAAAATTCTCAGGCACATTGGGCAACGCTCAATATTTCAGCAAATAACCTCTTGTTCCACAAGTTAACATGCACTAAGGCTACACCATGTTATTTTCTCAGACACTCTGCACTCAATTGCAGAATTTAGATTTGTATTTTGAATGGTGACTGCTATACTGAGGTATTATAGCACTGGTGACTGTGTCCAGTGCCATTAAGGTCACAGCAGAAAATTAGTCTCCGGTAGCTTCTAGCAACTTCCATGGAGCTGCATGAATTTGAATAACTATCCCTGCATTAGCAGTGACTCGTTTAAACTTGCTAATAGGAAAAGTCTGCCTTTGTAAAACTGTTTCTCTACTATCATTTATTTTCCCCACAATACTCGACCTTCTGGACTTCGGGTTCTAGCATGGCATCAAACAAAGCACTTAGCCTCATATCTGTTCTTGGAAGCAGGTCCAAAAGAAGAGTCAGAAACCTTCCAAACTTTTGATTACAAACTTCTGAAAAGAGGTGTGCATTGGGATCACGAACAATAAAATTGCCCCATTGTACAATAATATTGACCAAGTGGGTCTAAATGGGCAAAGATGAGGTTATTGTTTTTCAAGAGTAATTGTTTTTATGTGTGAACAGATGAGTGACCTGCAGTAAAGTTTAGAGGTCATGCTTTGCTGAAAAACCAGTAGCGCCTTAAAAAGAAACGCAGCATCAAACAGCAAAAACAAACTTGTGATACATTGCCTGAGAATGCCTTCACAATGAAAGGCAAACACGTTGTTAGCTTGGCAGGGGGTGAAACTGATTGCTTCTCCTTTCTGTTCACTGTGCAGACGGGAACACTGGTGGAGCCGTCTGAAACCAAAGTCAGTGCCAAATAATGGTACTTTTTTCTTTTTCTTTTTCTTTTTTTACACAGTTGGTCCAGTTGGACTAGTACTATTCAAACAAGATCAATGACTAAGTACAAAGGCGCAAAAAAAAAAAAGTCTGGACTGAGTGATTGACCACAGTGTGGAGGTAGCTGCAGTACAATGCACAGGCAGACAGACAGACAAAAAAAAAGTCTGAAGGCTTGGTACAGTGAGAACAATGAAGGCAGGGAGAAGCAGAGGTCGATACGCGCTTACGCTGCACAGGCTGAAAGACAATGGCATTAACATTTCAATCATTTCAATCCACTAAGCAATGAACACAGCACATCAATCATGTTCAAAGAGGAGAGGGGGGGATCAGAGAAGCAGACAGAGTTTACCGCAGAGAGAGAGAGAGAGAGAGAGAGAGAGAGAGAGGGCAATATTAAAAGGTTGTGGAAGGCGGCTTGGATTTGTGCTCGCAGCGCTAGACAATATTGAATGAAAATGCAAATGGCTGAAGACACTCATATTTACCTGGGGCACATGTTCTGCTTTTTTTTTTTTTTTTTTTTTTTTTTAAATGAATGGTCAGAAAGTTATTTTCACATCCTGAAGCTGGGGCTTGGCTCTGTGGCGGAATGGTGCGGTCCGCCCCCTGCCCCCGGCGATTGATATGAGATGTGGGATAGTCCAAAGGCTTTGGCATCAGGTGCCCCAGCTTATGTGGATCAAAAACTGCGTAGCAGCGAGGATGGGTTGGGATTGCTTTGTCCCACTAGGCCTCGAGGAAAGGATCATCTCTGGAAAAGTCACAGACATTATTTCATGTTCACGCTCCACATTCTGCAATTTCAAATCTCAAACCTTTCCCTTTTTTTTTTTTTTTCTTTTTTTTTTTTTGGTGAGTCATCACCTCAACTGCGCTTTCACCAGGTACAGAGAGGCAAAGAGTAAAATCAGCTACAGCAGCAGAACCTCGAATCCCTGAGACGCATGAATGGATACGCGGCTTCACTGAGGCGCTAACCCCAGTCTGGTCTTATTTTTTCATCACAAACTGTGAAGTGACATCGCCCATCACCCAAAAGAAATTCAGCAACCTTTTTTTTACTTTAAAGTCAAATAAAAAATATTGATTGGGCCCAAGGGGTAATAACTAGAACCTCCCTATGGCAACAGAAGCCTAGTTGCAGAGTAGCCTTGAGCTGAAAACATTTTTTTTTTTTTTTTAGCAAAAAACAAATCAAAAACAGTAACAGCTGCAGAGAGAGAGAGAGAAAGCAGACCACACTGTTGCTAAATGGCGACAAACCTCCCTGGTTACCTGTGCCGTGTTTGCTGTTCACCATCCCCCTGACACTGTATACTGTGTCTTTTTGGCTGCTTCATGGATAAGGCCATTCACACTGTGACATTTCTGGGACTGCATTAGAATATAGAGCTACAGTACCGTGCTCTCCACAACTCGCCCTCCCCTTTCCACTGAAATGGAAAGAGTCTCCACCGGGCATAAGGCACAAATAGTTTGTAATTTGTGATTTGTATAGCAATTTTTCAAACAATTAATACCCTGCAAGCTACCACTCCAACTACAATGTAGATAAATGTATGAATTAGTAATACGGACATAAAATGGGTATTTCATTTTATTTTTGTATAACCCCAAGAAATTTTCCTTTTCTGCTGCCTTGGTAATGGAGGAGAACCTTAAAGGTATCCTGGGCCCATCAAAATCCATATGGAATGCATCATAAGTCTTTTTAATAGATGCCTCTGTATGCTTGTTTCCGCCCCCAGAGCTGGACAGTAAAGCTGATTCAATATCTTTTTTCTCTTCCTATGGGGTGTGGCTGTGTGTGTGTGAATTTGCTCGTACACCCTTAAAAAAAAAAAAAAAAAAACTTCACGATACAGTCCTCCATTTGTTATTTGGCCCCGAAAGAAAAGAAAGAAAAAAGAAAAACATAAAAGAGAAAAGTACTTCAAAAAACTTTTCACTAGTACCTGTCAATCAAGACCAGGGTGGATGGCAGGTGCGCAGAGGTCAGACTGTGTGTTTGAGTCCTGTGGAGCCGGCTCGTCCCGATGTCCGAGTTCTGTGGACAGGACCTGTGCTGCGGAGTGCTGTGCTCCTCAGGATATAATCCAAAACCCCCCCAGCCTCCCCGTCAACGCTCTCCCCTTGTCCTCCGGCCAAGATCGAACCAGATTTCTCATGTCAGTCGGCACACACCGGCATGCCACTAAGCATGCCTTCGACTTTCAAAGTCTCCCCATCACCTGCGCTCACACATTTATTTGCACAAGGTTATTGCATCCTTGTCCTGAATTATATGCCAGCTGTAAGTCTGTAATAGTGCTTTGCCCACTGCCTGTTTGGCAGAAAATTCAGCTTTTTTTTAATTACTGCTTTTCATTCATTTTTATTAAGTTACCAGATACAAGATACAAAATTAATCTATGAAAAATAAGCACCAGATGAATAGTTATAATCCATTCATTCTGTGTTCTTCTTCTCCTTGGGGGTCTTTCATTTCTCCTTTGTTGACATATTGTTTTTACATAAACTGCATGACTGATGGTACAATAAGAGAGGCTGTCAGTCATCTTTATCTGACATGCTTTGCAGCATGATTATTTTTGATTGATTTGCTGATTATCCCGACTTCACAGAGATATAGCAACCATCATTACCACAGAAAATAACTGTGCCGGATTTATGGAGATGATAAATTGAAAATTATAATCAGTTGTGATCTAATGATGGTTATTCAAACTCGTTGGAAGTGTGGAATGAAATTAAGTTTCCAGTACTAAACAAGTAAAATGAAAAAAAGGAAAAAAATCTCAATTAGATTATATATGCATATTCACCTGAATCTGATTTCAAATATCACAGAACATATTAGTGTATTAATATCAGAATCAGTGTTGTACAGTTATGTTGGATTATGATAAAAGCATATTTTATGGTATATACTATATAATAAATCAAATCAGGCCCTAATTCGCTCAAGCCTGGACTATTGTAACGCATATCTCACTGACTTCCCTGCTTGCACAATCAAGGCATTATAACTTATTAAAAATGCTGTGGCCTGACTTGCCCACAGCCTTTCTGGAATACTCGCATTGCCTCTTCTCTGTATTTCTGCTGGCATGTGGGTAACCACACATTTCCCCGCACACGACACTAGTGCCAGCCGACGAGACTGCGTCACACGCCGCTCCGCTCTACATGAAGATTATTATCCGCCGGCAGATCCTCGCCCAACCTCTCCGGTTTTTCCTCGAGTCCCCTTCCAATAAGGCCGCGCGTCTCATTCGCGTCACTCCTCGCCTTTCTGCCGCAGACTCTTCAGAGCGCCTCTTCAGATAGCACCTCGGCGTCTCTGCCCTTGATTCCCTTCTCTACAAAACACTACAAAAGCATACCTGCTAGACTGACTCTAGGCATAACTATTAGCTTGACTACTTGCTGAGATTATAAAAGGGAGAAACATCCTTGCCCTTTTCCCTGTTGCCTCTCCAATTGAATCAGATGTAACTGACTATTCTAGTCACTGCTCTTTTCTCACTGTCATATGCATTTACTCCTTTAGTTTCTCTGGGTGCGAGCGTCTGCAAAATGCACACATTCAAAGGTAAATATTTAAAATTCTCTGTTTTGGTGGGTCAGAAGTCAGAAGAAATCTGAGTCAGATAAAAGAGTAGATTTTCACGGAAATGAGAAAACCGAAAATACACAGGTACCCATGGTCCAAATAAAGTAAATGGGGTAAATAAAAGGAAACAAAAAGCAGAAACAAAATAAAAAAAACCTCTACCTAATAGCTCTCTCTATCACACCATTGAGTCAGTCCCTTAACAAAGCCATCCCCTTTGAGGAACTGACAGATGCAATATCATATTTAACGATCCATCACCACACTGATTGATTGTAACAAATCCGTGCTGAAGTTCATTACCCGCTAAATGGCTGGCTTGGAGTAACAATGATTCTCAGTCGCAAATGCATGACACACGATCAGCCTAATGCCTAACAAAGACAAATGGGCGATTGCTCACCTTAGTGAATATTAACAAGAGCAGCCGGTGCTCTCTCAGGGAGGACAGATCTCGGCTGACCAGGGCCCATTTAACAAAAGCAATGTCTGACCATTTTCATTCTCACATCACAAAATCTTATGATTTTCCCCCTTGCAAATTGCCAATAAATTTGCAGCCACTCCTGGGCTCTTGCACACCTGCTGTTTCCAAAGGGGTTAGTCGAGCTCGTGCGTAGAAGCAGGAGCACAGCCCAGCCAATCCACTTGATTCTTCTGACAAGATAGTGATGTTATTGCCAAAAATAGATTGTTGTGAACAGGATTTTCTTTGTGCAAAATGCTTGCCTCCACTCCTGTATAAAAACCCAAAAATAAAACTATAACTTGGGTCACCCCCCCCCCCCCACCCCCCCCCCCCCCCCCATTATGTTAAAACCTGACTAAAAAGTACCAACACAATTTTTTTTTTTTGTATCACATCAAGTAGGATTTTGTTTATGATTTGGGATATTAATCTCCATGAACTGATTTGACTGTGTGCAGAACGGAGTACTGTAGCTACCTCTTCAGCAGGCAACACCGTCTAAATAAAGACATAATTAATGCTTTGATAACTGTGCCCTAGCACTGCAGATGTCTCTCCCTAACAGCAGAAGCTTGCTTTCTCAGTACACAGTCACACATCGCATTTGTGAAACAAAACCTTGGGTCCTCACATGCCACAGGCTGTTTAACCTGAATGAAATGCCTCAAACCACCAAGTCTGCATAACTTCGACACTTCGTCCCTGTGTCACAGTGTCAGTTGGACCCACTGTCTGTGTCATTGATTGGACAAAAAAAAAAAAAACATGCAAATGAATGCAAGAAATGGCCTTAGGCTGTTTTATTTCTATGAATCCAACAAATACAAATGGAAGCCCAGAGCAAAACAAATATCCAAAAGACAAAAGTTCTACAAAAGAAAGACTAGAGAAACGGCTTCTTGAAGAAGCAGAAAAGTTAAGGTGTCGGCAGGTGTCTACAGGGTTGATGCACTCAAATCATACACAAGGGGTGCGTCCCAGTCCTCAAAAAATGTATCCTCTTTTCCTCCACTACCACCTGTTCTCCTCCATGGCCTGGAAACCGATCTTTGTGTCCTCCCTCCCTCCAGTGCCCCTTGTATTGGAGGAGATGATCAGAGCGCACGGAACTGTATTGGCGAAGCAGCATAAAACTCATCTCCTCCCTCTTTTCCTCTGCCCACTTCCGGGTAAGACACGAGAGGTAGCCGGAGAGAAGAAGAAAGGTGGTGAGGAGTGAAGAGTAACGGGATGCACTATTGGTAATGCAAGCTGTGCCTTCATAACAAGCCTAACACAAGCAATGAGCAACACTTGAGCTGACAGCTGATCATCCTCAGGTGAGCATACCTGTGTGTGAGGCTGCTGCTGCTGCCCCAGGTCCTGTAGGCCCCCCTGGCTGTAGGAGGGCGTAGGCACCGCTCAGCTGACAGCAGCCAATCAGGAGGCCCTGCCTCTTCCCAGGTCTCCAAGTACATGAAAACTTCTGACCCCATTCATAAAACAGATGCCAAAGTCCACTACAAATAATTTATTTGTACATTGTATAATTTTTATGTCCAGTGCCGGAAATTTAATTGTGAAACACTGTAAGTGGTTTAATAAATATTCAAATGTTTATTGTGCTTCCAGCTCTCAATATTGTGCTGCAAAAATATGACCTGCTAACACTTCAGTAACAATTCCCACTGCTTCTCATTAATATTTAATGGCCGTGTGGAATTTATTCAGGAATCCGGAGCTGCCACCAACAGGATGGGCAACAAACACTTGACGGAAAGCAAATAGCACCTGCTATGCAATAGCGTACTTTCTTTGCTTGCCTCGACATAATGTTGCAAATTCCAAACTATCGCAATGGTGGCGGGGGAAAAAAAAAAAAAAAGTTTTCAGGGTGTTTTTTAAATGACAGCTGTCAGACACCCTCTCCTCTGCTGTCATTCAGGGAATTTTAAGCGGGCACAATGGCGTGAGGCACCATTAAGAGGGGATCTCAAAAAAAATCGACCTCTCCTTCTGGGCTCGTTAGGCTGGTCCCACCCCCACTGCTGTGCCGCGGTGTCTGTTAGCACCTGCCGGTCGGGGTGGGGGGGGGGGGGGTGGAGGGGGTCTCTCTCGATGGGGGCTCATGAATGGCTTTTCTCTTAGTGCTTTGCACTAAAGGAAATGACTGTTTTTGATGACACGGGCCTTTTTACTAAGGAGCAGTTTTGCATCACCTGACAGAGGAGATGAGATGCATGTGTATGTGAGATGCATGTGTATGTGTGAATAAATGAGTGGTTTGTTTTCCCAGCAAGTGGCTGTGCTTTTAATTAACTATCAGGCTCCTGAGAAAGTTGTGCTAGTCGAAACTGGGTTTCATGTTAGGCAATTAAAAACCAACAGCAATAACGCCGTTGAGAATACTGTACTCTGATCTCACCCAGTCTGTATGTCATCCTCCGGTTCTGTCCTCAATCGTCTTCATTAATAAACACTAATGAAGACGATAACCAATCTTTTCAAAAAGAAATACCTTGAGCAAAACCAATGGGATGATGAATCAATTAAAAGCTGTAATAAAATAAATAAACTATTTAGCAATGACAGTTTAATGTGCCTTCAGTGCATTAAAAAGTGAGCTTGTTTGTTCTAGTTTGAATTTCCTGTTCTGACATTTACATTCACCCCTATTTTTTATTGAAGAAATCAAGGCCATGCATCCGTCTGCTAACAGAACCTATTTCACAGGTTTACTCTAAAACTAAATTTGAATATACTGTTAAAGCCACTAGTATTAGCATGGCATCATATGAACCGTACAGCTTTTCACAAATTTCGAAAGCAAATGTTATTTTCTCCGTAATATTACTCATTTCACTTTGACTTTCCAACACACAGCCAATGGAATGTCAGGTATGCTAGCCAAGCATATTGCAGGCAGGGGATATACCATAACTATATGAACCTCCTGTGAGGAAACATTTGCACAGAAATACATATTTACTAGTTTTTAATTTGTGCAATTATTTACTTATTTAGCCATTTATCATCTAAACCAGGGTCAGCAACAGGGCCTGCTGGTTCCTGTTTTCAACTCACCTTAAAATCAGTAACCAGTTTACACTGTAAAATCAAGGTGAGCTAATTGTGTAATTAACTGATTTAACTGATCAATTGAGTGCTGGGCAGTAACAACAACCAAAATGCCATTCAGCCTTCAAGGACTAAGGGTTAGCCACCCTAGACCTAGATTTACAGAATTCTGAAACAACTTTATATAGCCACAGGAAGTCAAAGACCTGGCCTTGTTCTTGTACACATAAGCGCATCCATTTACTTATGCTTAATGCACTGTACACTACTATCACACTGATCTCACGTGACCATTGTGGAATGCCCCTCACTGGTAATACAGCCATACTGCCACACATGCTGATGCAAGAAATGCAAGCATCACCTTTTTGTTGAGATCTGCTTTATTACATTTAAATAAATAAATAAATAAATAAATAATACTTGTTGATTTTCCCCCAAAACTTTTTTCCTGAAAACCCATAGGTACTCTATATATGGGATTTTAACTCTAAAGTACCTGGTCAAAATCATATAGTCAAAATTCAAAGATCATTCAATCAATCTGTAATGTTTACTTCAGTACAGAACAATCCTTAATAATTACAATTATCAGACATGGGTCATATCATTTATCTATAATACTTTAGACAACAATACAATTCATGCAGATTATTATATTTACTTTCCACAAAATTCTGAATTATATTCTTTATTATTATTGTATTGTTTAATTAACACTTTTTTTGAACATGTCAGAGATCTGCAGGAGCATTTTCTAATTTTTCCATCCTAAAGAGTTTTTACCATCTGCATTTGACCTAGGTCTGTTTAAAATATGTATAGACTTCAGCTAGTTGTAGTCTTCAAGGTGTAATATCTCAGTTCAGCCAAACATTTTCATCTCCTGTGGATCCATTTCCATCTCTTGTGGATCAATTCTTGTTGGATATTTTTATAGAAATGGAGTCTCTCCATTTCAGAATAGAGCAGCTTTGTGCATAGGGTAAGACACTTATTAACAGTGATTGGCCTATTTATTTTAAGAACCTGGTCTGAATCCTGAGGCTTCTTGAAAGGAGTTGCCATGGTGTTCACAGACAATGAACACCAGAATCCTGTCAGTATATTTCCTAAATAATAGCCAATTCAAGAAGGCCAGGTCACTCAGAATAGGTACAAAATCAGTTTCTTTCAATTTCAGTGTTCAGTTTACTCAGAATGCACATGTATTTGAAAAGTCTGAGATGTTAGGCATGTAAAAAAGTGTATTCTTTACCTGATGCTCCACTGAATTTTGATCCTCTGATTTTACCCTAAATCATGGCTAATTGCTGCAGAAAGCTTTTCAATGTCATTTGCAGTTTTTCAAAACAAAGATGTCTTCCCAGATTGTAACAGTAAATAAAAACTGGAATTTCAAATTGTATTTCATTAGTAACTCACTTTCATATAATTTACATATGAGTTACATACGAGTTACTAACTAAATGCATACTAAAACTACATATGATTTATCAGGTGAGCAATGGGCAAAAACAAGCAAACAAACACACAACAGAACTGCTGAAAAGCTTAGAGTGTGTTATAGGCATGGCATCAGCATACTATTGTTAGAAAATGAACAGCATGAGTTAGCTAGCTACTGTACATGTAGCTAGCTAGCACATGCTGGCTTATACACTTAAACTGGCTAACTGTATTTTTGCAAAGTGAATTGTGAAAATATGTTGAAATACTTGAAGTACTGGTAATGTCTGGCTGGATACTACACACTTTTCATATTTCCAAATATTCATATTTAGATTTTTAGATTGACAAAATCTGGTTATCTGGCTTGACAGGGCAATTTCAATTTCATAATGGTTTTGGGACATGCCGCTATATGTGAATTTTGTGAATGTATTATATACAGGGCAGTAATATTTTCTGTCAGCAGAATTCGAAATGTATGAATAAACAGAACCCACCCAGAAACCGCCTCCAAAAATAAACATTCTGTGTGTGTGTGTGTGTGTGTGTGTGTCATTTCAAATAAATGTAACACTGATATGTGCAGACAATGGCTGTATAGTAATGATCTCTGGAAGCTTTAAGAGTCCCCCTTCCATTTGGGTCAATGCCCAGAACTGTCAGATGCCATGTTATTCATAGATAAGCAATACCTGTTGTCTCTGACTTGCTTTGGATGTGGTTTGAACATTTATTAATACTGGGCTAATTTCAGTGTAAACCTCAGTGTTTTGAGAGGAAAAATTTGAAGGTGCAGAGAAAAGCTGTTGGCACTTGATGAAGTGGCTTGACAGCGCAAAAGATGACATCAGTGGCAACAGAAAATAACTCATCAGAGAGAGCCAGCAATCGAGAGCCAGTAACCTCCACCGTGAGCAAAATATTCAAACAAAATAATGTTATAATTTGGAAAAGTCTTAATTAACCTGGAAGAAATGCAGTAGAGCAGAAAAGTAGCCTCGTCCTTTTTTACTAGTAACCCTATTAGGTGACAGGAAAAGTTTGTCTTTGATTTTCCGAACGGTCAGAATTTTCAAACCACCTTTTGTTATACCAGATTGGTGACGCAATGCGCTTGACACAGTTGCATTGTGTCTTTTCAAAGATAAACATACATTTTTCTTGCTTACTGATTTAAAAATCAACCATTAAGTCCCTTCTCATGTTTTAAATTTCAGCTACAGATGGCTACTTAGCAATAACCAGCCTTGGAAGACTTAAGTCCCTCTTATTTTGATACTGCAGCAGGAGAAGAAAGGTAAGGCAAGAGGATTTAGAATATGTATAGAATATGAATATGTTACCTTGTCAATTGTTAGTTTAACTCTGCACCATAGGTATTAATATTTAATTGCGAAGAAAGGCTGGCTGAAATGGTCCTTCAGACCATAATCAACCAATGGCTACAACTTAAGCAGTTGCTTATTTATTTATTTATCTATCGTTGTATTTATTTCTTGATGGATTGACTGGGATTTCCAAGATGTCACCTGCCCTAGACATACTGTACTACAATGGGCATTTTGTCATTGGCCCTTCTGAAGTCAAGTAGTTCCTTCTTCTTTCTTTTTTTTTTTTACAATAACAGCAAAAGCTCAAAAAATAATGGACTTTTTGTGGCATAAACATTGTGTTTCATATTGGATACATATTTCTTTACACCCTGGCCAGACCTCTCCGTTCTGCAACCTTGAGGCAACTGGCAACTCTCCCATCGGCCCACAGTGGTGAAACAAACTTCCCAAATTGGTCGGGACAGCAGACAGACCTCTTCAGACTGCACACTGACTCACCTCTCCACTCTATAGCTTTATGTTTCTATTAGGGCTTGTTATGGATGCCGTCTGTCAGTACTTTTTGCTTTGGCTTTTGGTTAACAATGGTTAATGCAATGTTAACTTGCTCCAGTCCCCTAGTAAAGTCCGCATCTCTGCTCACTGGTCTGGTGCTGTTGCTCATGTTAATCAGGTGAATGCACTAATGCTTCTCTAGAGTCTGTGAGATGAATGGGATGAAACAGTGCCTAGCACTAATCCTATCAAGGATGCGCTTTTTAATGAATTTAAAAGTTTCCATAATTTTGCTTACCTCCTCGATAAATTGATAGTAAATCTGTGCGCATTGTTCATTTTCATTCAAAGTGGATGTTGTTTTGGTCTCGTACTAATTGGCGTATTGACACTCATTGAACGAGAGAGGCTAATTGGCGATGGCTTGTACTCATGCTAATGGTAGGTGTGAGGATTGTCTTGATTAGAAAATGCACACCATATTCCCAGGAGTGGATACTCCTAAGCTTTAAAGAAGGGAGGCTAATATTGTACCTTTTAAATCGTCCTGATCTGCTGCGGATTGTTTTTCCCGATTAACAAGCATGCCAGTTCAAATAAGGATCACCAATTTGGAGCAGATTCCCTTTTGCTTGATTGCATCTAATGTGACTGTATTACCTTCAGGTGCTCCACGTGCAATTGTTTTAATCGTAACACAATGATTGGGCTACATTAAATCATTTTGTATTATAAGAAATAAACACAAGATCAGCTGCAGCTTTATACCTATCTTCGCCAACAATCAAAACAGATGTGTTAATATCCAACACACTTTTTGTGCTACTACTTTTGTGTTACTTTCAACACATTTACAGAGGGAGACTTATTAACACAGACTGTGCTAACAAAATGTGTTGTGCTTACCTTGACATGGAGGTGTGTTAAAAATGACAAGTTATGTGTTGTTTTTAACACACCAGTTTTTGAGAGTGATTATAATTTTCACCTGAAACAGGTAAAGGCAGTTACATGCTGCCACATATGAGCCAATTAAGTATTTTTCTTTTTAAAATCAAGATTTATTTAAGTCACCCAGCAAACTGGAGCAGAGACTGACTAATGTATGGCCTTCTGTTTCAAGCTGAGACCCTTACTGATTCCATTTACTAGTGGCTACTATGCCTAGAGCGGAACATATGTAAAGACATGTAAAGATGCCTTTAATAGAAATGCATACATGTAAAAATGTTCCGATATCAATGTTTTGGGGCCTCATTTGAAAATAGTCTTAGGATCGCCATGGGAAAATCTAATATACAGACATATGCCGTATGACAGACATACAATGACAGTATATGTGCATACATAAAAATTGTATCTGCATCTTGTATGTTGTAATTGTAAATTGTTCAAAAGTTTGAACACTCTCTTAAACCTGTGTCTAATTTCAGGGTAGCTCACATTAGAGAAAACCCCTGCGATGACAAGAACAATCCTTAAGTCTGTTCCGGAAGGTTAATGCACAGGTTGAGCTGCAGGGCATGAATGAACAATTGCTGTTAAAGGTGACCATGGTAACAGTACATTCCACCTGACCAAGACAGGATCAGAGATGAGTCCAAAATCAGCGCATAGCTGCCAAAATATTGCACAATTGTATGATAATGTATGACAGGAGAGTGTGATAATGAAGGTGTTTTTCTTGGAAATCCGGGCGACATTTTAAAACAACCGTAAATCCCTACCCAAGAAGGTGGGCACAAGGTCGAGAATTATTTCGAAGGGGCCTAGAGTTTAAAGTTTCGGTAACTGATTTCCTTAGTCAGTTCCTTAGTGAACAGAGAAAGTTTTGGCATTCCTTTTTGAAAGTTAAAATGCATTAATTAGGTTGACAAGAATATCAAAAAGATCAAAAAGTACATGGTGCAGCCTTTTAAGAGAGTGTTTTATGTGAATTGTCCAGCTAACAGGTAAGATTCTATTCCATGGTTCCAAGTGTTTAATGCCATAAACCCTTAGTGTCCTGCTAAAGACAAAGAAAAGTAGAAAAGTAGTAAAAAATATCACTTACCCATGAAAAAAAAACAATGTGTGATTTTTTAAGTGTAAAACACACAGGACAGACATACAGATATTATGCATTGTAGATATTATATAGTTTCCACTACTATAAAATAGTTCCAATATGCATGCATACCACAGTACAGGCATCTGCTTGGAAGTGGTAATGTATTAATTAAAATCTGCTTTGAATTCTAGAGAATAGAAGAAGGACCATGGATGAAACATGTGGAGAATGCACTAATTAGGAAGGAACACTGGACACCTCGAGGTGGCCGAGCCGCAGACCAAATTAGTGAAGTGCATGCTGGGTTACGAGATGCTAATATCAATCCAGGCATTGCTGAAATACAGTAACGCAAAGCAAGCTTTAGAAAACCAAAGCTCAGATGAAAGAAAAAGTGCAACCAAAGAATAAACGTCAGTCGATTGGTCATTAATGGTTTATGACTGCTAATATACTTTCATGAAACTTTTAATACAGGCCTGTCTGTCATAATGGTTGTAATTCATTCCTTTCATTATTTTCCCTCATTAATTATGGATGAGGGACTGGATTTTCCAATTTAACAGCATACATCCCCAAATATGCAACAAGAATTATAATGTCTAAACTGCTGTTTGTGCGTGTGTGTGTGTTTGTGTGTGTGTGTGTGTGTGTGTGCGCGTGTGTGTGTGTTTGTGTGTGTGTGTACTACTTGGCTTTGCAGAATAAGCTATCAATGCTAGAAAATGGTATTCATTGAAAACATATTATACAGACAGGCATGTCTTCACAATTTATCCAAAAGTTCTGTTATGTGTGCTTTATAATGACACTTTTGTGCTATCCCATTGTGTTATACAAATGTTTATCCTCTACTTTACACCCTTTGTTACTATGACAGCCTCTATGACAGCCTCAACAGCATTTTTTTTTTTTAGGGTACCATAAATGCGAGTTTGGTGAGTCAATGTCCTAAACAAGGAACTCAACCTTGAGAAAACCACCCGTTCACTATGAACCGGTTCACAGGCATCAAAAGGAAATAAATCGGCCCAACCGATTGGCCAAGATAGAATCAAACCCCCGCCACCTAAAGGTAATTTATTCCTCTTAAACAAACCGATTACAACTGCACTGCAGGAGTGCTAAGGTCTGTAGTTATAAAATTACTGAAGTTGGTTGCCTTAATTCGGCACCGCTGTGCGTTACCACACGAGTTTGACGTTTGCACCTTGACTACAGAGCCCTACAGTGAATGTAGCTATGCACTAACAAGGTATTTACACACATGTGGAATACATATTATTCATGCTTTGTTTCATAAACAGTGCGTGGAAAATATTTGGCCCGTGTGCACCATTTTTAAAAGGGAATTTGAGAAGAAGTAGTTTAGTTTCATTTACAGGCATTTAGCAGACGCTGTTATCCAGAGCGACTTGCATTGTATCCAATTATACAGCTGGATATATACTGGAGCAATGCAGGTTAAGTACCTTGCTCAAGGGTACAACGGCAGTGTCCTAGCGAGGAATCGAACCTGTGGCCTTTAGGATACAACACCAACTCCTTAGCCATTATACTACATTATATTATACTACTAGTAACCATAGAACCCTGCACTACCACCTGATGGTCAGGACTTTAATGTTGCCAGTTGTATCTGCATTTCTGTCATAGTATTTAAATGAGTTAGTGCATCCATTATTATTCACAATAAAACAGACACTGCATAATACTGCCGCATACACCAAGTCAGAACAAACAGAACAGAAGTACTTAACTGATCTATGACAACATATACGCTAGAAAGGTATGTCACATATGAACTGTATGCTGTGTCCCTTTGTGGAGGCCCATTTTAACCCCATTTTAATGTACAGATGCCCAATCTTCCCAATCCTTGCCCATTTAGGGGGTAGCCTATTTAAAGCTTTTTTGTCGAACAATCTCAGGACGTGGGCGTCATGTTTTACGAAAACAGCAAATACCGGAAATGCCTTAATTCCTTACAGTTGGCTTAATGTTCTGTGGAGATTAATGCATTTTACATATCTCCCCCACTAGGACATAGCACCATTTCATTGTTAAAGGGCTGCTTCTTACTCAACAAGTGACTATTTTAATATTGGTTTATTTTCAGTTAGGTTATGCAAACTGAAGTAAAAGATGAAAGGGAAGTGTACTGAATGAACTGTTCTAGCTAGAGGAAATGCACTGGCTGGGTAATGGCTAGGTAGAAATGTATATATTATCTTTTCTTTTTTTAAATCAATGCAATTTTAAAGTTTCAGTGAGAGATGTAGAGGGAGGAATTTATGAGGCTTCATTAGTAAAAGGAAATATTTTTCATTGTTATGGGTATTTTTCAAGTTCTGGGTATTAAATAATTTCATCATCAAAGGCATAAGGGAGAGCAGGAATAAAAACATTTAAAAAGGTTGCTGGCACTGGCTTATAGATAAAATCAAAACTGAATATGGAATGGTGTATTAGTGTCCAGCAATTAAGTATCTGTCCTTGAAACCAGAAGGGGACAAGTGCACCCTGTGTCTGTATGTATGTTCATCTTCCAAAGGGCTCTAGATGAAAAATTAATGCAGATTACTATGTTTTGTGACTTTTTAACAAAGTTAGAAAAATGTCCACCGGGTCTCTTTCATTGTACCTGTCCTGTGTCAGATACATATTTAAAATCACTGAAATATTTATTTTGGTAATAGTATAAAAAAACTTTATACAGTTTTATACAGTTCTTCAGATCCCTGATAATTTAGCTTTGTAACCCAACTATGCAATGATTTTGTTCAGAATTTTGCCATTGGAATTTGGTATTGCTCCTTGAAATATTTTAATTTTATTGGCGTCTAAAGGGTTGTATATCACAAAAAGTATTTGTTCGCAGTACTATGAAGTGCTATTGTTAATAAATACCAGGATTTGGTAATAATATACTTTTTCATGCCTTTAAACACAACAAAAGGCAGATTAACAGCATGTGAGCGTGCCCACTGTATCTTGCTGTTTGCATTTAATTGTGCCAAAAAGGTTTTGCTTTCTGCCAATGGGCAGCAGCAGAATGGTTTGTTCAGGGATGGATGCTGATCTGCCTGCAGTGAGTGAAAAGCAATTTGGGCTGAACCACAAATGTAGTCTGGTGGTTCCAATTCATGCCTCAAACAAGAGAAATCAGAATGTTCTGCTTGGGACACCTGCCTTGTGCAAAATGGAGCCACATCCTTGATATTTATGAGGAATCAGAGACATGTACTGTACATTCAATTTGTGACAGCAGTGCTCTGACAGAACTGGGACTGGACATCTACATTATGATGCAAGTGCACATGCTGAGGGACTTGCTTTTCATAACTACCCTGCTTTCTGTCATATGCCTTACAACTTGTCTGTCAAATACCGAAATATCAAATTTTTTTTTGTTACTGCTGAACAGATTTGGCGTAAACATCCATCTTTCAGGCTCTGGTGGTGAAGCATTCAATTAATTATTATACAATCAAAGATGAGTGGAGAGGCTGAAGTGCAGTTTTGAATGGCTGCATGCCCTCAAAGTGGCTGAGGCCTTTCATTGGCATCAATCATGGTTTATGTCCAAGAAACAGAGAGGTCAGACTACAACTGAGAGATCTGGAACTTTTTGGAGCACAGGGCCCAAATGAATAAACTGTGTTAGAGAAGTGCTGATCTTGGATTTTGCTTCCCTTGTCAATATCCTAACCTATCAATTGTGAGCTAAAAGCCAACACTGATCCTAGGTCAGCACCCTTGCTCTGACAAGGTTTTTGAATACAAAGTATTACCGAAGGCCTAGGAGGAGGAAATTAGTGGGTGACCAGCAATCCCAGCCAGAGCACTACATTTTTCTTTGTGCACTCTGCCATGGCAATCTTCCAGAAGGCAATCTCACCTCTCCAGGGAGGAATGCACCAGTGTCACACAACAGTTTAATCTCATGTCTGATGTCAGACACATGACTGACAGAGGGAGTGACGGGTTCTTTAGTTACCTGGTGAATAGAACTTCTCCCAAGCAAGCACAGAGGACTGGCAGCAGCAACAACAACAAAAAAAAACATGTTCAATCACATAAGCAGTTTACTTAGAAAATTTGAGAACTGAAGACTCATCTTACAGGTTTTCTTTTAGCAAAACACTGTAATCAATGACAGAAATAATTATCACGCAGGCATACAGACAGTAATCCTGGGGGATTCTCATAAGGCACAGTTCCACTTTTACCACTTAGAGATGAGATTCTGCAGTCACTGATTATGGACATCACTGTAAACATGTTAAATTGCATAAACAATTTACCTTTCTTTAAAGCAGGGGTCCCCAACCTTATCCGATTTTTCTTTTAGTCCAGCACTAAGACACCTGATTCTACTTATCAATGTCTTGATTGAAGACCATGATGAGTGAGTTAGTTGAATCAGGCATCGTAGTGCTGAGCTAAAACAAAAACCTGTACCCACAACGGTCTTTTTTGGATAAGATTTTAGGAAAGGCGGTGTAATAAATGAAATGATATGCATGCTTGCAGATGTTTATGTATTTTTTGGGGTATATGTTTTCGTATTTCCCCCCATAATGCATTATTTGTTTTTGTATAATCCCCCCCCCCCCCCCCCCCCCGCATCCCCACACTTTATTTCTCTCTTTATGAAACTGTCATTCTGTTTCAGTGTCATTTTGTGGTTGGTTCATCCTTTGTAAAAAAAAAATTTAAAAAAAGTACAAAAAAACATATTTTCACACAAAAAACTACTCATTTCTGGGATCTAAGGTGGTAGGGAGGTGCAGTAGCAGCATATGGCAACTTTATGGGCATATGAGACCAGATTAGTCCAGAAGCCAGTCTGGTTTGATGCCCTTAAACTGGCTAAGAGCGTTTGATTGAATCTACCCCAAATCCATATACTTAAAGTATTTCAAGTATTGTAATGATCCAACTTGTAAATAAACCTCTCCAAAACATTTTATCATTTTCATATTTTTCAAGTGTCATTACATCCCATCGTATCTCTTCTTGTGAGACTATTCAAGTGTAAAATGAGAGAAAAGGGGATGAAGCACATATTAATATTTATTATTTTAATATTGGATTTCTTCGTGATTTACACATTCAGTTGTGTTCACAACTGTCTGAGCATTTTACTAATTTTATGAACTTTGTTACCATTAAAGCACCTCTTGACTACATTAGAGCTGAGATATGAAAATACGCTATGCCGAAAAACATGTTTACATGGACACAGCTGTTTTTCTTCAGTTCTTATTTTGAACTCAACTTTTTCTTTTTTCCAGTCCAAATGTTTCCCAGGAGTTGCTTTTCCAAAAGCCAAAGCAATATTTCATGATTAGTGGCTTTTTTTTTTTTTTAAAAGGACATTTTTCTCAAACATTACTATAACCTTTCAGATGGTTAGAGAAAGCACACTTTGTCCTCTGGCAAAAGGCAAGAGTGATTTAATAAATCATTTTTTTCATGCGCCACGGATAAATTGATAAATTATTGCTGCATTTATGCACGAACCTGGCAGATCACGTGGTTTCTCACGTGTCAGACCACCGTCTCATGTGCCACACTTGTTACGGTACATCACTTGGAAAACAGTGCACCTAAATTAACAAGAAGTATGATGCATGAGAACATTACTGCCACATAAGTTGACAAAAGGTGCCCATCGATAATGTAATTTCAGAGGAGCCGAACGCGGCGAAGCCTACTTTCCTTTCATTTCATTTCCCAGATCGAGCCTCCCAGTAAGATGTCTTTTGATTTACAAGGTGAGTGCAGGGCCCGGTCCCTCCGGAGCCGGAATTGATTGCTGTTATATGGCTTTCTCCCACATCTGAATTCTCTGCATTAAGCTTTGGATACAGGTACTCCGAGAGCGCAGGTAATTAGTCCTGCGGCGGTTCGTTCCTGTGCCCGCGTCGATGGAATGGAATGGGGGAGAAGAAGAAAGAAAGAAAGAAAAAAAAAAAATCAGCACTTTGTTAAATTTAGCATGAGTGCAGGGATAGATGCACCTAATTCCCATCTGTGACATTTGCAGATTGCCTGTGAACTGTGCTGACGCAGAACTCAGAGGAAGCAGTTACACGCTGTCCTAAGGCCCCTGGCACCGGAAGCACAAGTACGGGTTATTACACCTTACACAAGGGGTTATGATTGAGGTCAGGCTTTCTGAAGCATCGAGGAAGAATGGGGAGGCTTGGCAGCCCCAGCTGAGATTATGAAACACAGAGCGTTTGTCGACTTTCGTTTAAAATGTGAGCACATCCTTTTTGCCCCCTGGAGTCTTCCTGTATGGGGGACATTTGGGTTGTCTGTCTTAGGAGGAGGGTTTGTTTCAGGTGTGGTATCGCAGTGTAGTTTTCACCAGGGTTTTGAGGCTCAGTGAGTAACTATGGTGATCTTTCAGGAGACCAGTAAAATAAAATCGCTTTGGTCTTGTAGTCTGAAAGAATCTGCTTATTGTTGTACCCATTTTATAATTGTACACATTTGTTTCTGAAGAGAACTATAGTTGGTTTACAGAGTGTTATAGGTTTCTGTTTAATCCCCTTTGGTACCTTTTGATCATGTGACATATACAATCCATACTTTGCCAAAGTTTTGAAATTGCAGTTGTTTTTACAGCCGTGGTGTGAAGGCCTGGAGCCATTCGTCTTGCCATATTAGATATCGCATCATTTTGAAAAGTAAGCTCGTCAGCAAAAAAAATTCTCAGTGCAATGGACGAGACAGTGTGCCTGTGACTGGGAGAATGCCCACTCCCAGGGGACATGTTTGCAAATGAGAATTTTTGTGGACTAAACATCTCGAATGCAATCGACCTAAATTAAGGCGCTTTTCTGTAATTGTAACATGCTCGAGGAATCATGAAAGTTAACCTGCATGTGTTTTTGTGGATCACAGCTGGCCCAGCTTTGATAAAAATTCAGATAGGGAACACAGGTAGCAGGTTTTCTCTCATCCTCTGATTCAGTGCATGCAGATGGAAGGCAGACTGGCTAACCTGCCTGCTGAGGTGGCGCTCATTTTACTGTGTTTGTTTCACTCCATGTTAATGCCTCCTTTCCTGCTCCTTTTGGTTGAGGAATCTGGCAGAAACATTCTGAACTAATCTAGATATGTCCTGCTTAGTAAAACCAGTATAGAGAGAGTTGTAGTAATCAAAGCAGGATTAAATAAAAGCATGAATGACAATTGCCTGATTCTTTTTGGATAAAAAAAGATATCATTTTGGGGAGTCTTCTTAGTTGAAGAAAACAGGACTGTATCACCATCCTAATATGCTTGTTAATACTTAAATTACTGTCAAAGTGGACGCCAAGATTTCTGCCATTTGAGCTTACATTGGGTGACGGGGGAACCCGATTCACAGGACTCAAATTCACAATTTGGGCACTCACACAGCTGGGACCAATGACACAATGGCATCTGCATCTTAGCAGTCTAAGGGCTTGCAAACACTGAGGCTGTTCCAGAACTGATAAACCCTGTCCCCTTGTGGCGTGCACATCAGGCTTAAGCTCCTACATATGTTTTAAAACATGAACATCTGCCGAGGGAAAGCCATAATCCTATAGGCAAGCCTGTTTAACGCTCAGAGTTTTCAGATATGACACAACCGCCCTCCCCCAATCCCCCCCCCCCCCCCCCCCCCCCGACTGGGTGCTCATTGACTTGTTCCCTCTCTAAGGTGCTTCAGGCAGGACCTCCAGGACTTCCCACAGGCTGAAATGGTGAGCATGGGCCTTGCCATGGAGGATTCACATTAGTGACTCCTCTCAAAAAATGCCCACTGATTGATCACATCTTCAGCTGAAGACCAGACAAATGAAGTACCATATAAAGGAGTACATCTGACCCAGTTCCTCTGACTTACATTCTTAAGATACCACTGCTCAGCTAGTGCTGCTAGCATGATTAAAAGGAGTAGGCTATACCAAGGTTCTGGGCCCTCACTGTCACAAGGCAGTGTGGACACAGTAAGCCTTAGAAATGCTGCTGAAAACTGTCAAATTATCCAACCAAACAAATCTTTCCACATTCAAAACAAACTGTGAAAGGCAGACCTACGTTGTCCTTGTTGTTGGAATATGGCTGGACAATTCTCTTGTAAATAGCTGGTGGTTGAAGTCAAAGGTCAATGGCTAAGCTACACTGTGAACAGTGACACATAGTTTTTATGTCTGTTTTTATTATTATTTGTTTATACAGACATCACACAGCCATTTCAATAACCATCATATAAAATTTATTTCAAGTGTAGTGAGGTCTGGTCAGGTTTATTCAGAACAATGGATTCAACAACCAATCAGAATTCTGTACGTCTGTAGAGCTCTACTTAGTGAAATAACATAAACACGACAATGGATTGGAAATAAAGGATATATCTTTATTGGAAATGATAATGAAAATGTGAATAGGCTCATTGAAAACAATAATTAGCATAAAGAGGAATAATATTATACAATTCGTAATCAGGGGAAATGATAATTCTGTGACAAGGTTAACCGTGCTACCATTTAAAAAAGGCTAGTTTGTGTTATGGCTTAATGACACCCTGCTGTACATTATGCGGTTAGTTCGTTTAATCAGTCTCATAAAATGAAGTTGTAACAAAGTAACACAAGGTCAGGGAATTTGCTTTAATGGTAACCAAAATATGCGTAATAGCAAAATAAACACAACAGTAAACAGTAGTAAAACGACCCAACCAGGTATTACAAGTTTTACGCTAAGGCCCTGTTCACACGTATATGGATTTTTATGAAAACGTAGTTTTTTTTTTTTTGAAAAAGAAAAATTCCACCCACACGACCGGCATTTAAAAAAATATCTCCGTCCGCATGAGAATGCTAAAATGATTGGCGCATGCGCAATACACCAATTGCCATGGTAACAGATGCGCGAGTTGAGGTCATGACGTCAGCGTTTTCATAAAGCTCTGTTTTTCTTGTCCACACGAAGACCGGAGTTTTGAAAAATCTCCACCTTGGAAGGCGTTTTCAAAAAGCTTTGTTCTCAGTGACCTAAAACAGTGTTTTTGTGTGGACGGGAGGCTAAAACGGAAGGAAAAAACTATGTTTAAAAAAAAATCCGTATACGTGTGGACAGGGCCTAAGGTTTGATGTCAGTGTTAAACATGGTGACGCACTGCGGTGGGCGCATGTTAAAAAGCCGCAGTGTGCGTTTTAAAAACGAAATTTTAAAAACCGGTTTGCTGCAACACACTCACTGTACGCGTGGCCAACTAACAGGGCAGTGCAGCTGTAGGCTGTTAAATTCTAGCCATGGGTTTTACTTTGTTTTAAATGTTTTAAATCGCAACATTACAGTGCTAACAAGCACCGTTTGTAGCTGTGAGCCACTGTTTCCTGTGCAGAAGGGAAGACATTTTTTTTGGTTTCAACCATGCCTCCTACAGCATATATGAGGGAGTGTTCACCCTTCATTTTGGTATTGTTGGTTGGATGGAATTTAGGCTGGTCAGAGTCAGGAAAGTAGCAGTGGTAATAGTGTGTGGGTTGTCATTGAAAGCCCTGTACATGTTATGTCTATTTTTTGTTTTGTTTCTTTAGTAGTGTCAGTTGTGTTTATTAGAGTTTAGTTGTTTATTTGTTTTGATACCTTTCACCCCCCCTGCACTGTATATAGCCCTCACCTTTGCCTGCCCATCTGGAGAAATAATAAAACTACTTGGGCACTTCATTCATTTGTCTGGGCTCAATATTTTGGAATTTTGCATGGCTGTGACACAGCCTCACCACAAAATAATAGTTGGTATGGCTAAAGTAAGGAGTTGTAAGGAGTTACATTCAGACCTGTATAGTATGCATATTGTGACTTGAGGGTGAATGCAATCAGCTGTGGCTTACTGAAATGTGTTGGCATAACAAGAAGCATCATGAACACAATTTATTGAAACACTGCACATCAGAAATGGTTTTTTTACATTTCTGCATTCGCCATTGTGTGCTCTACACCTTAGTTCTTGGGTCAAACAATTATATTTGTTTTCAACACAGGCAAACAAAAACAAAAGAAAAGAAAAGAAAAACATGCCCTTGGAAAATATTGAATTGTGAGAGAAATGGTATTTATGAATTTTTCAGAAGTATAATGCCACTGCAATCGAGGGATAAGCATAACATCAGATTTCGCAACAAGATGAAAACATCAGCTTTCACAACAAGATGAATACATATTGGTCCTTGCATTTACCGTACGCAAGGACCAATATGTTACCGGGGTACCAACTACCAAGTGCTGTACTAGTCCTGGACAGCCACAAGGTCTGGTGATTTTGGATTTCCCCTTAAAAATCAGCAACCACTTTAAACCCCCCTCCACCCCCACCCCCCCCACCCCCCACCCCCCCAAAAAACAAAACAAATCAATTGTGTAAGCAACTGCTCAAATAATTGCTGGTCAACGATGAAAACCATTGTGCCCCGTAGCTCTCCAGCACCAGTGTTGGGGACCTCTGATTTATAGCAACCAGTTTGCAGGTCAGCAATAACTGAATGGATTACCGCTCATGGAAACACCATGAGTAAACCAGTTTGCTTACCCTCTGACACATTTCTGCAGGCATGGCATTTTCAATGCAGAAAAAAAGTTATGTGGTGTTAAAACATAAATATATATCGTGGCTGTAATGTCAGTGCTGGATGATTTAATGATGTCTTTCACAAACACAAAGCAAATTCACTTTATGCATGCCTGATGACACGGCTGCACAATCTGTAATGTATTTGTAATGTAGGCTTGGTCAACTTAAAACAAATCATAATTAATTACATGTATTTGTCATAAATTCACCACTGATCTGTTATGCACATTGATGTATAATGTACTGGCAACTGATTTATAATTTATTGTATGTAATATATTTATATTTGATATGTAATGCATTTCTAACTGGTTTAAATGGGCATACATTTTTTACCAGGGAGGACAGTTATTCTGAGCACTATACATTTTGCTCTTTTTTTCCCCCTCTGTTAATCTTCTCTGATCAAATTTTGTGACTTTGCAATGCACAGCGCTAGGTAAAATATGTTACAGAACTCACAGCTCAAAAGGCAGCTCACCGCCTGCTCGTCTAAATGAATAGGAACACAGAGTCATCGAAACCCGAATTTAACTTCTTGTGAAATCAAGGCAGCCCTGTGACAACTGAACTACACTCTTCCTCCTAACAGAAAATCCACCAAATGGGCCATGAAGCAATTTTTGACATAAACTTTATTTAGCCATGACAGCGACGATGAGGCTTCGGTGACGTCTGGAATGTTTATTTTTGTTTCCTTTACAGAACACTCTTACAGAATTAAGACAATGAGTTTTTATTTAGTACGTCTCCTCACACATTAAAATAAAATGTATGGCGTTAATTCAACTCTAACAGAGTCCACAAGGTACTATATGTACTCTGTAAGAGTTTAACACTGAACATTTTGTTGTGCACTTTGTACAGTAAGAATGCGAATTATTCCTCAATAACCACAGGCCATGGGCTTTAAGTGCAGAGGCATTTGCACTTCTGTTCCGTTCATACTGCTGTTTTCCAGGACAGATCTACTCACCATGGTAACCAGCAGGTCTCAGAAAAGGCCACACCATCATGCCATACAATCGGCCCTGCTGGAAGCTGCTACAAGAACAACAAGTACGGCTATAAGTAATCCATCCTTTAACATGGCTTCTGTGCTAAAAATTCTCTGAGAGACCAGAAACATTTTATTTTATTTTTTGTGTAGGAAAAAAGCAGAACTTCAAAATATACTGCTCAAAGATGTGAAAAAGAGTAAGAATAAAATCCAATTTACTCCTCTGCCCATTTTTTAACTTTGAACTTTCGATCTTTTGGAACACTTAATGGGAATCATTGAATCTCTGTGCATTTTATAGTATTAAACCTTTACCATGTGCTCCAAAGTGATGAATGCGTACATGACCTTAATATAACACTGTGCTGTCAAAGAAGAAAAAAAAATTTTAAAAAGAGGAAAAAAACAATTAGCTTCATGGAAAAATAAAAGATTACCTCAAGTGAGTTTAGGCAGGCTAAACTACATCATTGCTATTCGATGGTATACAGCACTGGCACAGATTATGGAAACACTGTGTTTAGAGAAGTTTAGTACATTTATCTGTACCCGTTCATCTGTTGTTATTTCTCTGAGCTATTTTCATCTGTAAAAATGCATTAGATCTTCTTGAACTTGAACTTTTATGTATAGAAATACCAGACAAATTAACACCTGGTTAAGCTTATTATAACATTTCCAACAAAAAGATACATTATGCAGCTCATTTATGTAGGTATGAACAATACATATTGTGCTGGAACTGTATTTTTTCCCTACCCAACACTGACACTGTATAAGGAGCATACAGGGCCATACAGATTTGGATGGAATGGATTACAGATATATAATATAAATCATAAAAAATAATAAATATTAACATCTCAATACAGATCTACCAATGGCCCACCCATCTGCACTTTGTTTTCACTGGTTGTAGGAGTAAAATGTTGATTAAACAAAAAAGAAAAGAAAAAAAAAGTAAGCCATGACTAATAACCAAATTAGATTAAATAACCAATAATTAGATTAGATAATCTGGATTTCCCACTGACATATAGCTAGACTACAGTCTGTAAAACGAACAAAACATGTATACCACAGCTTTTTTTGCGGACAAAAGGTTTTATGATAAAACTTTCCAATGGTGGCTTACGCAGGAGTTAACTATAGTACTTGCTGGATACGTGCAGCTACTGCATATCTTTGATATCTGTGCACAAATCCCCAAAGTGCCCACTTTAAGAATAACATTTAATTGAGAAATCTGAAGCATGGAGAGTGCAAGAAGCGTGAACAATCCCACTCGTATTTTATTTAAGACATAACCAGATATCATAAATAGTGTGCTACAGGAGAAAAACATTCATTCAGTCATGGCTGCACGCGCATTACTGGGGTTCAAATTTAAGTTCATTTGAGATTTATATATCACAGGGGTGTAAGACAGCACTTTAAACTGACTTAAGCAATGTTTTTGGTCTCAGTTGTTTTGAGAAATCAAGCATAAGCAGGAATTGGGAAATGATTTTATGATTACATAAAGAACATTTTTATAAATGAGGCCCCAGGTTAGTGGATCATTATGTCTCCCGGTACTAAAATAATGAGCCTATTTTCTGTATCTGTCCAATAATAAACAAAAAAATGGAAGTCGGCCACAATTATATTATATTTTCATCTGAAAATTATACCCATAGACTGGAAAATATCCAGGCAGTTCATATCTGCCCACTGAAACACAGAAATAAGCAAAATGGAAGAACTCTTCACCCCTTCTCCAGAAGCAGCTATGCTGCAAAAATAAAAGGAAGATATGTTGTTTAAGTATTTTAAGTAATTAAATTGAGATCTCATGACCAGTTACAATAAATAAGGAAATGATTGATGCGCAACAAAATTTTCCTGACTTGAGTGACAACTCATTAAAAAAAGAATAACCTTAATATTCGCAATCTTTGGTGTGTGCTAATATTTTTTATTAAAATGACAAATTAAGAGGACTACTCACTTGCTTACCCTCCAGAAAATTCAGGATTCCTTAGAGACTGCTTCTTGCATGGATGCATGTAAGCTTAAATTTTGAATTTCCTTTTGTGTATAAGAGAGACAGGGGCCATGGTACCAATCTGTGAAGGCACAATGCCCAGTGATGGCCAAACCATTGTAGAACTCAACTCTTCTGAACTTCCGGCAGAGCTGCAAAATTGCTTGTTTATAGAAATGCGTGAGAGCAGATTACATTTGGGCGGAACGCCACTGTAATTTTCTCTCCCTATTCTTTTCTCTTCTTTCAGACCCGAAACAATACTGCAAGACTTTTCTGATAAATTGTACACTTTATTAACTTCTGTGCCAAACCCGAAGGGCAGTAAATTATCTAGTATCTTCGGTGTAGAATAGTGACCTCTGTGAGCTTTACCAACACACTTGAGTGTTTTAGTTGTAAAAACTCAAAGGGAAATGAGTAGGGAGACCACAGAGGAAAAACAAGCAATTTAAAACCTAGAATGCAATTTAGCAGGGAGAATCATAGCTCTGATACTTTTACAGTGAATTCTCAGAAATAACAGTGACTGACAGACATATTCTTCATTTGAATCCCAAGGATGCCAGAAAAGACCAATCTACTTGTGGGGAAGAAAAATAAATAATAAAATACAAACAGGATGTTTTTTTTCCTTTAGACCAAAATAAAGGCAAACTATTAGAGAAGCCTCCTCTTATTGTTAACATGCATTCTACAGTAATAACTGTGCATGGCATTGAACTGGCATAGTGTACAGCTATATCCAGGTATTCAAAGGACCCTTTCATTCCTTTTTCTTCAGCAGCAGAAATGTAGAAGGTAATGGAAAAATGACTAAATATCTACCATCTTCTATTGACGTCAGTCTCTAAATGATGGCAGAAACTAGTAAAAGGAAAGGAAGCATGAGAACCTCTCACAATAAAGTCAATTTCATCGGTATTAAAAATGCAAGTGAAAATTTATAAATAATACTTAAGAGAATTTCTTGAAACATGCTCGCTTATTATGCTCCTAAATAATTCATTCAACTATTAGTCCAACATTCGTTTCCATTTTCAAGGCTTTTCATTTTCAAGTCACAGACACAGGCCATTTTCAGTGAGCAACCCATTTTCTACTTAAAACGGGTTAATATTCAGTTTGGCTTAGATTTTCTGGCAATGAATAATAATCTTAATTATTAATTGATCCTCGAAAAGAAGAATGACAATGTAAATTGCATCTGCATTGCTTTTTAGTTCCTTTTGCAACAGATTCATATCGACATTTCTTTTTATGGCAGTCAGACGAGAGGAGCTTTTGTCAATTTGGGGAAAAACTCAAGATCAGCACAACTGGAAAACAAAAAAATAGATGTAGGGCAAAACATTAGCCTCATCCCTGATGACATTTTAGCTACATCAATACTTAGATTCAACTGCAATTACATTAAGACAGCTGAAAAACAGAATGCAGGGTATACAACAAACACTCACACAGGTTCATAACATTTCCCGCAAGGCACACAAGTATGTTCCAAAAAGCATGTCTACTTCCAGGTGAGCGCCAAATGACATATCAAAGCTCATAGTCATACGTGATTCACATCATGAATAACAGTGCCCAGATAACATGAAATCATAGAGTTGGTATGGTTTATAAACGATACAAATGCAATCCATAAGTGTTCAGTGACGTTCAATACCAAGATACCAACAAAGATAATTACTTGACATCAGCATGTCTTTGGTGTGGCCTCACTCTACTGAACAAGCAAAACCTGGACCCCCTTCAAAACAATCCTCTGCCTCAAACTGAGGGGAACATCAGCAAACTAGAAACTTGGTTTTCTGAGCTATTAAGGATAGGTGGTGAGCAAAGGGTGGTCTTTGTTTAGAAAGACTTGCAAAATGCATTTTGCAATAACAAAAATGCATTACACTCAATTTGTATCTTCAAATCTAAATTTTCATAGTTCAAAAGAAAAATTGTCAGTAGGTAGTCACAACCTGTTGGTTTTGGCAATGAATCAATTCCGCTTGAAGTTGACTAATGACTTCTGGTGTGACTAATATACCAGTTTTTAAACAAATGTTCTGTTTTCAGATGTAGTCATAAGATTCTATTTTCAGTTCAGTAAAAAAATCTAGAACCATGGTGCACAAAAATGATTTGACCACTCTATTTTGAAATTCTATTTCAAGCTCTTTTGACTGTGCCCTTCATTTAGATTCTGAATCGAACACTCTTTTCATTCCTGTGCAATTTTGCAATAAACCTTTGGAAAGGAATTAGCTGGAATCAATCATCCCTACACATGTCCCCAGGAGAAGATCCACATTACATTATCTGCTACAGTAAGAAAAGCACTGTGATGATCTTGGCCAGTGGAATTTTCAGATAAAAAAACAAGCACACAAGCAACTGCCATAACAGCAACAACAACCACGACAACAACAACAATAATAATAGTTTTTGTTGCTGTTGTTGTTGTTGTTGTTGTTTTCAAACACCATTCAGCCTGAACTGGATGAAGGTCGAAGAGATAGTGAACAAAGCCTTTCATTAGAAATCTCTTCAGTGAATGGATCTTTGATCAGTCTACAACCAGTGACACTATTCAGCTATTACTCATGAAAGAATAAAAAAAACTTCCACCTGAAGAGGTCTTTTCCAATGTAATGTTTGCTGCAATCAAAACAGCAAACATTTTTTTTTAAAAGTATTATTTGCAATTGACTCATTTGGAAATTGACTCACTAATTGCCGCACATACTAAAAAATAAAAACCTTGTTTATATGCCCGTAGATCTAAAAGACCATCACAGACGAAAGTTTGTCAACTTTGTTTGAGTTCTCCTGCTTACACTTGGACAGTTTAATAGTAATTGCAGAAGTTAACTATTACATTAACATTTCAGACGGCATCATTTTTAGTTAAGCACTGGCCTACAATGCTATTCAGTGTTTTGCATTCTTTAACATTCTATTGCACTGCCTTCATCAACACCTCATTTCATGCTGATTTACATACCTCTCTGTGGAGGACAAGAGCTGTTTCGCTGATGTTGTGCCAGCCTGAAAATATCAGCTATAGCCAACACACTCTCATCCCGCATGCATCCCACACAGACTTCAGAAAAACTGAAACAAGGTGTGAGATATCATCAGTGGCTGAGGCTCAGGAAAGAGTGATTAAAACTCATTCACTCATCACTCAATTCACTGGTGGGACACCTGAACATGGGTCATTTTGAGAGATCGGCTCTATGTAATAGCTGAATATACAGTTGAAGACAGCCTGCAAGTCACAAAGTTTTGACTGGCTTTTTTCTTTCAATTGCATCAAAACCCATGAGCACTAGCAGGGAGATGAAACTGGTATGGTGTGTTCACCAGTGCTACAAGATATATGGGTAGCTAAGACATAAATGAAAACATATATTACCGCTGTATAAGAAAGTATGTAAACATTATGTTTTACAAATATATACTGTATGGAAAATATACAAGAATTAGGACACTGTGATTATATTAGTAATATATTTAATATATGCAATGATACATTTTCTTAAATATAATCAGAATGCATTTTCCTTTGGGAAATGGGTATGCTGATACATTTTTAGACACTTTGGGCTCCATTTTCTGGAATCAATGTCAAGGGGCACATGAGCGCAGTCGATGGCGTAGCGTATGGGCACACTGGGCGTGGCTACTGAATGTTGCTATTTTTGTGACTAGAGGCGAGGAGCGCGTAGCTCAAAGCGTGCGGCACAGGTGGAAAATGGGCTGGATTACGATGAATATATTTTCAGTTGGTGTGTTGCAAACATATTTACTCATAGCCAATCAAATGACCTCTTTCCGTTCCCTTTAAGAGCAGAGGGGCGCAAAACGGCCTGGCGTACTGCCAACTTCTGTGGTACTGCTGTCATCCGCACATCAATTTTGTATTGCTATCACTAAAAAGAATGTGTACTGTCACTCCAATTCTGTATTTGTATCAAGGAATGTCTAAAATTGCAAACTAAACTAACAAGTGCTTAATCAGTTCACCAACAGTACTCTGGGTCATGCCAGCCATCCAACTGATAGCACACTAGAATGAACCAGTGGCCAGAAAGGCAAATACTGCTGTTACCTTCAAAGCAACTGGGAGTTCACAGGAACCTCCTGTGTTGCCCTCAATGTCAGTTGCAACTACATTGCAGTGTCAACACTTAAAAATCCAGGTTTTATACCTTCTGCACCTGCGACAAGAAATTATGTGCTCCATTATGTCTACAAATCTAAATAAAGAGTAGTCATCCCAATAGATGTATGACCAAAGAAATATAACAGAGCTTTTTCTGTCTTACCAAACAGGCTAATCCTTCTCCTGAGCGATTTGTCAAATCTGCCTCGAATCATCTCTGCAAATAGCTTCCTTAATTTTCAGGAGCATCATGCACAAATCACTTAATTATAGCCTCTTTTATATTAGGTCTGATACTGGTACATACTGTATGTAGGTGTAACCAGCTTAATTATTCAGTTGCTAAGACTTTTATGAAGAGAACTTTAAAAAAAAAAAAATTCATGTGAATACTGTTCTTGGTGCATCACAGCGCATACATTCATTTTAACTACAAGCACGTAAATCAAATTAAAAGTTCAAGTTGAGTTTATTGTCATTCTTCTCATTACAGACGTGTGTAAGAAAAAGAATAGAGTGCAGTACCTCGGGACCACAGTTCAGTATAAGAACAGCCATGAACTATTACAAACGGAAACTAATACAGGAATTAAATTTTGTTTTAAAAAGACAATGAACAATGAATGCAAAATGTATATGAGAGTCTAATTGGACAGCATATGATCCATGAAAACCATTGATTGGCTTTTGAATAGGCAGTGATAATGCACGTATTGACATACCTGACATACCCCCAGCAGCGACACTCTTCCCACTCGCGCACGAAAAGTCAATAAATGACCAAACGACTCAGGCACGTCAAAATCCATGACAAAAATTACCACTTTGCCATTTCATGTATGTACTGTAGGTGGTTCCTAGAGCCTTAATTTAATACTCAAATAGATGATATAAAAATGTGGCCATCTCTTGAGTCCTGTCGTCACATTCTATTCTGCAAAATTCAGCATTCGAGAGACTGCCATTAGAACTCACACAACCAATGCGAGTGGACACACACAGATGGACACACACATACTGTCCATCTGCGACTCTGTCCATTTCTTCCAAGCTCCTGCCCAAGGTTCAAGTCTCTGTTACTTGGTTCCTCTACTTGTGACACTACCACTTCAACTCATTTAAAAAACAACATATTGGTTTGCAGCCTACACAAGTTGCTCATATCTCAGATTTCCTGATCCAATTTTCAATCCTTTCAATTTTCAGTCCTTTTCAATCCTTTCTTCGTGGCCTGTTGTGTGAAATTCTCAGGCCTGATACAAAATTACATTCTAACATTATTTCTGGGCCTGGGGCAAAAATATTTAGTACACAGACCACCCCTCCCCCCCCCCACAGGGCCCGGGACAACATACCCGATTGTCCCACCCCCCATTCCCCTAATGACATCCCTGATTTCTTTTCAAAACCCATCACCTGACCTTACACCCCTGCGTGAGCTCTCCCCTCTTGAAGTTGCTGAACATGCTGTGGTGAAATGACCTGAAGCCACAGTAAATATGTGCGGCTGTAAAATTCTATTACACGCAGTATCTACACATACTTTATTCATGTGTGTGCAATGGCTTGTGGAATGGCGTCTTTGTTGCTAATGAAAGTTAAATGCTGACTTTTATTTGAGTGTCAAGTAGGGTCCCGAAGCTGAGCAAAGTACATACTAAATTATTTCAGTAAATACCCAGCTGTTTAAATTGATAACACGGGAAACTGTTTAATTGGCCCAAGATATGTATGATCTACATGCACACCCACCTGTAAACTCCCTTACAGTGATACTGCATTCAATAAATATGTATCGCTGCTCTCATGTTTTTTTATGATTTGCACTTTTAAGTTGAAATGCATTATGGATAGAGACTTGAGTCTTGGGTACATGCATGGGCAGCACAACACAGCACACTTTTCCCTACATTAAAGATGGCCTTTTTACAAATTCATGAGGAGGAAAAGCCAGCAAAATCCTTGGAGATGCCAAAGAAAAAAGAAGAGTGTACCCCTTGAGTGAGCTACACTGCTAGGGTTACTGCTTCTACCAACCCACTGGGTGAGATTGCTATCAGTGTGTTCAAAGAGCCATCTGGTACAGCCGTCTTTGGAGAATTCCAATGACGGCAGCAACACTCTGCGTTGAAGTCGAAGCCATCTGATTGGCTGTTGCTTGACCACAGTGCGAGAACGGTGGGGAAAGATATACTGTACGTACCCGTTATCGCGGTGTGATTTTATCATAATAAATGATTACCTATTTTATCCATATGCTTTTCCAGGGGTGACAGGATTCTGGTAGCCTGATATACTGTGAAATCACAGCTTGGTGATAAATTGTACTTCACACTTTGAGCCTGCATCCAGGGCTTAAGAGTACAGAGAAATTTATGCCTTAGCATTAAAAAGAATATTGCATTTAGAAAGTATCATATGACACGAAGATAAAATTTCCCGTGCCTGATTGTATATGGCAATCTGAGTTTTTATTCGATTCAATTAAAACGTAATTAAGGAAGATAAGCTAGGGAAGGGGAATTACCACAGGTGAAAGCTTGTTTCTAATAAGCAGGGTAATAACAGCCTGCCATCATCAGTGAACGTGAAACATATTCACTGACCTGATCAACTGCCTTGTATGTATTTATGAGTAATTACATGCAGTATGCCAGAAGGTCATATCCAGAAGGGCACACCAGGCCTGAAGTGGTAATGTGGATACCGCATCAGTGGTAAGGTGATAACAGATGCAAAAACAGTATTAATAGTGTGTTCGCAGAACTTTAAATAGGTCATAAAAGTATTATTACCTTAAAGGTATCGTAGCAAAGATATAGTGGGTGACTTGATGTCACCAAAGTAATTGTAAAACCTGTTCACACAGGTAAAGTACAAATGGTTATGGCAGTGAGGTCAGTTTACCTTGTTCACAGTACGTTAATGTGCAGGTAGCCACCACCAATGAAACCTTATGTGCGAAATGAATTGTCACATTTCAGCTGGGTGGGAGTACTGAGGTAAAAAAAAGTTGCACAGAGGCTAACAGGTTTAAAGGTGATTTTGATGGGTTTGATACACTGGCTGCCACTGGCTTCACAATTCGTAATGGATTGTGACAATCAAATCGTGAATGAACATCAGAGAAAGCCAAACAGTGGAATACATTTTATATTCTTTAAAAGCGGAAGTTGCAGCCTGTAAGACTCAGAGAGCAAAGTTCTGAGTGCGAGTTGCATGGTCGTGGAACAGCGGAAAAATGACCAGAGGTATGTAAGGTGGGCGGCAGTGTAGTATAATAGGTATGGGTATAAGGGAGCTGGTCTCGTACCCTGAAGATCTCAGGTTCGATCCCCGGGTAGGACACTGCCGTTGTACCCTTGAGCAAGGACCTTAACCTGTGTCGCTTCAGTGTATATCCAGCTGTGTAAATGGATGCAATGTAAATGCTATGTAAAAGTTGTGTAAGTCGCTCTAGGTAAGAGCATCTGCTAAATGCCTGTAATGTGAAGTAAGGTATGATGACAGATTGATGGTATGGATGAGCCTTACCCTCGCTAACACATAAGGTTAGTACCAGCATCGCTAATTTGATTCTGGGTAGAGCCTGCTGTACTGAGATATACCATGAATGCATATTAAATTTTTAACATTATGTGACCTAGTCAGTAGAATGGAATTCATTGTTTTTTTGTTGTTGTTGTTGTTGTTGTTTTTTAAGGGAATGATGTTGTGATGTTTACTGATATTTACAGCCAATTTTTTTATAGTGATATGCAAGTTCAAAATACATTTCACAAAACTGTCATAGCCAGCGCTGACTGGACGTGTGACATTTAGAGAAATGCCAGTCACTGGGGATAAAAACCGTGCTCTTTCTTGATTCTTTCCTGGGTCACCTATTCATTAATCTAAGAGAGAGTCGATTTTATGCATTTACTGTAATTAGCTACTGTTACCAAACAATAACACTGCAGTTAATAAATGTTAATGTCGCCCTGCCTTCTACTTTGGTTTCAAATATTGTAGAGCTAATATAAGCAATAACTTCAAAATGATTCATTATTACTCATTCCCCTTGTATATACTTGATGGACCCAGGCACACCACCAACTAATTAGATTTTTGAATATGCAAATTTAATCCCATGGTCCTTAATGCTTTTTTTTTTCTTCATGGAAAATGGAAAGGATATTTTTGTCAGAATATTCTCTCTGGAACACCCTTCTGTTCGGTGGCTTAGACGATTCATTCGGGCACAGCTATGTCGAAACATGGAAGATTTGATTGTTCAGCAAAGGAAAGGACCAGGCTATTGTGCATGTTATGACAGCACTGTTGCTAACTATTATGGTAGATTACATTTTGTATAAAGAATAATGAAATCAATATAACTTCATATTGTAACAACAGATCTTAAGAAGTAACCATTTTCAATTGTTCTAATATTAAAGGAAAATTGAAGAATGAGACAAATGATTGTGTAAGACTATGTGGGGACAGGATGGAGTGGGAAGACAGTGGGAGTCTGAAATATTGAGCGTGTCATCAAAGATATTTAAAAAATATCATCATAAAAAATAAACTTTAAAACATTTATCTCTTAAAAGTTAGTGTGTAGGGTGTAATTTGAATTGAAAGGGTTGATTGTTCAGTAATATTTCTTCTTTATTACTCGCTTTTCAGAGATTCACTGAGGATTATATTAATACCTCAAAATTCATAATAAAATAAAATGAAAAACTGTGATATTACCAGCGAAAATTTCAACATGCAAAGTCAATTTTTTTCATGCTGTGCCGAGTGAGGTGAATGAAGCCATCACAGCCCTTTTCTGAATGCACGTTGGGTCTGCCAAAAACTTCAGAGAACCACAAGGTCAGTGCACGAGAAGTAACTGCCATGCCACAGTATACACTAGCAAGGACCGGAACTGAGGGGAGAGATCCAGCTGTGACTTAAAGGTGCAGCCGTTGGACCCCTACGAGGCAGGAAATGAAAGATAGGGAGAGCCCACAGGAGCTGGAGGCAAGCAAAGGATGGACGTTAGTGATCAATAGTACCCCTCTCTGTCGGCTCCCAAAAAAACCGTATCCAGATCATTCTCTACCCCCTGAGATCAAAGCACCGCCTTGAAGTTTTCCCGAGGTCTCTGTTTCTCCTCCGCACACCACCGCGCTCACATTATACTTAGCGGTACCGTGACGTATTAAAACCTCCAAAATGATGATTACTCACACTTCTGACACAGTCCTGCTTGAAATATAGGGATAGGTGTGTTTGGAGTTAGGCGCTTAAGTATTTGACACCGAGTAAACAAACAAAATATTAATCTTAATATTACAGAGAAAGCACAGCTGGCTCAAACAAGGTAGCAACTCACAAATTATTGAGTCTGTGTCAGCAGGGACCTCAAATGGCAGGATTGGGAATCTTTAAGATCAACAATCCTGCCAGTTTTTGAAATGCCAGGGAACTATTGATTCAAGTGCCAATGTAATCACATGCTCCTGGTAATTAAAACCTGTGCTACAATGACATTTTGAGGAAAAATAATATATTTCTGTATCTACTGCCTAAGAGTTGAGTCAAGTCAAAGCTGTTTCGAGGTAAAGTCCATATTCAGCAACTTACCATCTTAATGAATGGAGTTGAACTTCCATATGGTTTCAATCTACAGAGTTCATATGCAATATGAGGACATTTCTATTGAAGTCACGCTGTCCATTCCCCTGAAATATATCAATACACTGTGTGTTATACTCAAATTTGAAGAAAAGGTCACAAAATCACAGATCCAAAAAAATAGTTGAATAGCTTCACTCCACTCTCATACATGAGACACTATTGTGGTGGTCTTAGAACAAGCAGTTCCCCAATATTATTTACTGTGAAGAATTGTAAAATAACAAAAATGCAAAATGACTGAATAAAGACATTGGTGTCAAATACATCCAGACTGGAGCCTATCCCAGCATCCAGACCACATCATTCACACACACTCACACTCACACACACACACACACACACACACACACACACACACGCATACCTATGGGCTATTCAGAGTCTGCAATTTTCCTACTGCACGTCTTTGGACTGTGGGAGGAAGCCAGGGTAACCAGGGGAAACTCACATGAACACGGGGAGAACATGCAGACTCCAAAAAGGCCCTTGTTTGGGGTCAGACTCATTACCCTCTTGCTGTGAGGCAACAGTGCTACTCACTGCATCACCATACCACCTGGTATTAAATCCATTTCTTTTTGCACCTACGGATATCAATGCCATAATGTGCAAAAAGGGGAATGTATAAAAGAAATATAATACAAGTAAAATCAAGTTTTAAAAATGCCACTCAAATAGCACCATAATGCCATTATTGTACAGTCTGCAGTAATATTGTATATGGAATGTGTTTACAATACGTTGAAACAAAGGACATTATTTACATTTACAAACCATGTTTTGACACACTTGAAATGCATTTTGTTTTTCAGAGGTGTAATTGAATTTCAAATGCTGCCACTTATTTTAACACATGCACTAGTTGCACTATAGCACTTGCTAAATAAAGGTTTGAAATTACATTGGAAATAACAAATAAATATGCACATGTACACATATATCATATCTTGAATTTTACATATCTTGAATCCCCAAAACAGGACAAATCCCTCAACACCAATCCCTTGCCCAAAATAATAATAAGAATAACATCAAAGGAAATCTATGACGTTCGCTTATAAATAAATTGGACTGGAATAGTTCCACTTTGTTTTCTGTTGAGTTACATTGTTACCAGAGTTTCAATTAACTCACCCAGGAACTTTCTCAGATGAAGCTTATTAAATTCTGAGGTTATCGTACACAGATATTTTGTTCAAAGAGGCTTTTTACAGCACCTGAATCCAAGCATCCTGATAAGCATAGCCTGTTGCTTTCCATGCCCTGCAGGCTAATATTACAAAGCATGCCTGTTTAAACCTTACAGTCAGCAAGCTCCACAATTTCTCTTATCGTTTTCCAGTATGAAGACAGCGTCATCTCTCTCTTCAGTACCCTCTAGTTAACCAACCTCAACCTCATCTGTTGTCTAGTTTTCCAGGTCATCTCTCAGCTTCTCAGGGACTTACAGTTCAAACAATGTAAACAAATTACATGCACAGTGATCACAGTGCACTTGTTCTTTTAACCAGAGGCAATTTCATGTTTCTAGAGTTTGAGCCATCTTTTATGTTGGATGAAGATTTCTATAGAATTCAAGTACTGTTGAACGCGAAAGTATTTTCTTCCACGGAAATGATCAGGAGCATACCTCTCAGAAGGCGTTAAGGACCGAGAACAGTACTGTTATGTCTTACATTACAATTTGCCTCCGGTGAGTACTGTAGATGTACAGAGCACACCCGTGAATGCACTTTCGTTGTAGAGCAAAAGACTCTTGTACACTACATGGTCAAAAGTATGTGAACACCTGACATCCAATATCTCTTCCAAAATTATGGGCATTAATGTGGAGTTGTTCCACCCTTTACTGCTATAACAACCTTCATGCTTCTGGGAAGGCTTTATACTAGATGTTGGAGCATTGCTGCAGGGATCTGTTTCCATTCAGCCAAAAGAGCTTTAGTGAGGTCGGGCACTGATTGGGCCATTAGGTCTGGCTTGCAGTTGGCTTTCCAATTGATCCCAAAGGTGGTGAATGGGGTTCAGGTCAAGGCTCTATGCAGGCCAGTCAAATTTTCCACACCAATCTTGACAAAACCATTTCTATATGGACCTCGCTGTGTGCCCGGGGGCATTGTCATTCTGAAACAGGTAATGACCTTCCCCAAACTGTTGCCGCAAAGTCGCAAGCACAGAATTGTCTAGAGTGAAAGTGCATTGTGATTTGTCATCATTGGAACAAAAGGTCCTAGCTCAAACCATGAAAAACAACCCCAGACCAAGGGGTGTTAAGATACTTTTGGTCATACAGTGTATGTCCAGGTAATGGGAAATACAGTCTATAGTTGGCGCATTGACAATAGTTCATCTTTATTGACATGAAATTATTTTAGAGGGTAAATGCTGTACATGATATTTAGTCATGGCAGTCCATATATTGTAGTAGTAAAGAATGACCTAAAACTGAAACATACAGAAAAAAGGTCTTTTGCTAGTAGTTAAAGCATGCTTTTTCCCTATTTTCCTCTAACTAGGCTGCATAATATAGTGATTGATAATTAATGTTTGAATATCATCAAACTCTATGGAATAATTTGATGTTTTTCATGAGGAAATGCCCGAGCGAGAGGGGAATATGGTGGAACTTGTCTCCCCAGCTTTGTTGATTCATATTCTGAGCCACGCACCTTATTTGTTTGTTCCCATTCCTTGTGCTTAATAGGGCTGCTAATATCAATTACACCAAAGATTGCCTGGCATCTGTGAATTGGCTGCGAAGCGTGAGCCATCCCAGAGAAAGCAGACGGGACAAGGCGCGGCTCGGAAAGGAGGACTTCCTTAATCGCTCTGACAATGCTCGCGCCGCCGAGCCTCGTTTGAATGTTTGACCGAACGAGCCATTCGGCCCCGTTCTCAGGCACTGCTCATTTGCTTCCGCCTTCCTCTCTGTCCCTGTGCTTTGTTCGGGAGGGTGGGGGGGTGGGGGGTGAGGGGAGGCAAGCAATATTAAGCCCATCTGTTTGACTGTCAGCCATTTTCTCCTCAAAATTCTGAGCATGATTGTACTTCTCAAGGAACCATAAACCCCCCCACCCCCCACCCCCCCCCCCCCACCCCCCCCCCCCCCCCACCAGCCCTCTGCCGAGCTTCTTCTGGGGTATCGGAGGGTTTGTAGGTGAACAATCTTTATATCAGCTTGACTGCAGAAATCACAGAGCATGAACAGCACAGGCAAGAGAGGGCTCCATCCCTCATGGTGGTTTTTCGCAGATTCCTGGAGAATGGGCACACAAACTACAAATTGAAGACATTAGGAGTTCAACACTTGCTATCTTGTCATCACGACCTGCAACCAGAAAGCCCCAGGAGGTTGCTGATAGTCTTAACAGTTGTCTAAAAAAAATACGAGGGAGAGAGTGAGAGAAAGAGAGCGAGAGAGAGAGAGAGGCTGTTGTTTTTGATGCAATACTGAGGTTCTGTTGATAGAGTTACGAGGTGATCTTTACCCACACAGACACACGTTTTAATTTCTGGGGAGCTGCCCTCTTTGGAGTAAATCAAACGGAAGATGGTGCCATCTGACATATCCCTAAAACTGATGGGCAGCAACAGAAGGCCATTCAATCTCCCCATGGATGCCTTCAGGACCCCCACAAAGACCTTAAAGTAGCCATATGGGAACACCTTGATGCAAGGCTTTAATTAACATTAATTACCTATTTCACATTACACTAATGTCATTGCCCTTTTTCAGAGAACAAATGTACAACAGACTTATACATGATGCTCAGTCCCTTATTAATTAAACCGGCTTTATATGTACTTACAAAATAAGGAGCTAAGATTAATGTTAAATGGTATATATATATGTGTATATGTGTGTGTGTGTGTGTGTGTATGTGTATATATAGCTATATATACACACACACAATGGTTGACTATTATTTGTGTAATAATGCCCAGAAAGGTTTCCACATTGTAGGGACCCATTTTCTCAATGCACATAAGTAATTGGCATTACAGAAATATAAAACCTGCCATATTAGTCTAATTGATGCCTACTTGTATGGTGTTAACATTTATTATTCATTCATATCTAGATATGTTAATATTACAGAAAATGTCAGGCCAACTGGGTTGATTTATATACAGAAGAATGTCAAATTCAGCAACAAATTATGGAGTGAATTTATAACAGTATATTTTATCTTAGAAGTCTCCAAGACAAAATCTTTAGTAATTATTGGGGTGTGTATATAAAAACAAACATAATAGTATTTTTGTCTATCTATCTATCTATCTATCTACTTACAATTATAACATCTGATACAATTACATTTTACACCCCATCTCTTATGTTTTAGCTTACAGTAAATTATGTTCTTTCATTCATGCTAAAAATGATGCAGGACAAATATCACATCATAGTGACCATGTTGACTGGCAGCACCCAGCTCTGATTTGGGATAAAAACAAACAAACGAACAAACAAAAACCTGTGCTTCGCTTAGGAACTGCAACATTCTGTAGGCTGGGACACACAAGACCAGCAATTTATTTCTTCACAAGTGGTCACTTGTATGTTTAATAATTCATTTGGCATATGTCAAGTTGTCAGTTATTTCTCTTTGATCAAAGCCAGCCGGTCTCTCTGTGCACCACAGGCTTTTCTGTGAGGGACGCGTGACTTCACTGCTCGCTGCCCTGTGCCGAAATGATGTGGCATCGTAGGCGCATTTGCAATATGCAGATGCACATAGAAGCTTGACACAATACAGTGTGAAAACATCACACGCCTGGACTACCGTGATGAAAATGAACAGCAGTAAGCATACGTATTACTGACTCCAATCACAGTTTACAGTGTGTGCAGCAATGGCTTCTCAAATGGACAGTACAACATGGCAAAGGAAAAAGAAATAATAATAATAATAATTTCAGTCTGCCACTTAAGAATTGTTTGAAGCTAATTAAAATCTATTGCACCAATAATGATCAAAAATACAATGAACAGAAGCTTGCTTCATATGAAAAGGCCCTTGTGGACGACAGGTGAACAAATGTGATTTTCTTTAAACAAACGGCTCAATGCCGCAGTGACTTGAATGCATTTCTGCATACAAAGACAATTTTGGCAAGGGTAAGAAAAGAGTGAGAGAGAGAGGGAGGGAGGGAGGGAGAGAGAAAAGCATGTCTATGGGTGGGTCAGTGTGGCTGCTAGAGCTCAGGCAAAGAAGGAACACGAATGCCAGGGTACTGGGGAAGCTCACTGAATTTAAATGGGCCTAAAAATATCACAAAAGAGACTCACAAACCCCTAATATGTGTGCTGCTGAATAGTTTCCTGTTTCAATAAGAGCATGCAGCCATATCTGATTCAGATTGCAGATATCCAATTCACATCCCTCAAGTATTTCCTTACATATTTGTATGTGAGTGTGTGTGCATCATCGTTCACCCCGTTGCGATTCAAAAGTCATTCTGGCATTACGGCTAACATAATTACACTGTGAATGGGATGAATGGGAACATGTTCCTATTTCCCTGCAGATAGTTAAGGGCAGATGGATAATAAAGATATGTTTCCATGGTAACACCCATCTTTGAATGACTCTCAGGAAAATGAAAACAAAAGAAGAAGAGCTGAAATTCTTGAGACTTGAAAGTGCATGTATCTGTTAAATATTGGCACTTTCATATTTGCAATCTATGTCAATATAGAGTCAAAATTTTAACTTTTTTGCTATGTGACATGTGATGCCTCTTGCTTGACAAGAAACATTAAGGAAAATCTCACGCAATCCCTTCTGTGTTATACAGAAATTACACGTACATTGATGCCCATCTTTTAAGCTTTGCCTTGAAGGAGAGTGTACACAACCATTTATGTTTCGTGTGCCTCAATTTTCTTGTCAACACTTCTTAAAACATAGGCTGTTATGCCTCGAATTCCACATGAGGCATAACAGCATCTCACAACCTACAGTTTGGGTACCATTAGTAAAGTGTCTAGCTTCTTTAATTTCTTTATCAACTGCTTATTGTTCAAGTGAACAATAAGATTAATTTTTTTCCCATTTTCATTGTTATATTTGATTTTATTTACAATAAAAAGTAACCACTACATTTTCTGTTTCAATCAGTAACCATGAAGGAGATCGATTTCTGCAAATCCCTTGATAAAAAACATTGCTTTCTTGTTGTCAGGGACTTACAATTTGCCTGTATTCTTACACGTATACTTTTAATTAGCATCAGTTTCTGAAACAAGATTAACTAGGATTTATCGGGGAACTGATTTCAGTGCACTTGCTCTGTCAACCTGAAGCCATTTTCTGTTTTTAGAGTTTGAGGCATTTTTGTTAGATGAAGATTCTTCTATCATTCAAGTATTGCTCATGAAAAAAAAAAAATTCATTCTGTGGAAATAATCAGGTGCAGACCTCACAAGCAGCTTTTCCAAGAACAGTACTATTATGACTGATTTTACAATTTGCCTCTGGTGAGCATTGAAGCATTTTTTTAGAGCACATATGTGAATGCACTTTCATCGTAGAGAAAAACACTCTTATAAGTCCAGCTGAAGGGAAACGCAGTGTCTATATTTGGTGCAAATATTGACATCAAATTATTTTAAGAGGGTAAATACTGTACTTGTTATTTTAGTCATGGCAGTCCACAAAGGAGGTGATCTATCATCTAAGAATGATCAGACACTCGAATGTACAGAAAAAAAGGTATTTCCTAGTACTCAAGGAATGCCTTTCTCCTTTTTACTTTAACCTAGGCTAACACCCATCTTCCAGTGACTCACAGGAAGATGAAAACAAAAGAAAAGAGCTGAAATTAGTGAGACTTGAAAGTATGCGTAACTGATGAATATTGCCACTTTCATATTTGCCCTTCATGTCAATATAGTGCCAAAACATATTTTCGGATATGAGATATGTAATACCTTGCTTTTCAAGAAACATTTAGGAAGGTCTCACCCAATGGTGAACACCTCTACATTGATGCCATGTGTCATTATCTTTCAAGATTTCAAAATTATCTGTACATATGATGGTTCTGTGAGATGCTGGCAAAACAAAGGTTCAAACTAGAAGGGAAGTTCTGCCATCAAGTAATTCCATGGCATGCTGAATAGTTATGCACCAAGAGACAGGCACTATCTGCCATGGAAATAACTACAGTGACTATACTCTCACTCCTTACAAATACAATATGAGTTTGTTTCTCTGGTGGGCCACTGCTCTTGTACCCTTGAGCCAGGTACTTAATGCAAATTGCATTAATGAATACCCAGCTGTATACATTGATAATATGTGAAAATAAAACCTGCGTGTAAGTCACTCGAATAGAGCATCGGTTAAATGCCTAAAATGTGGACACTCATGGGTAAATTCAGATACTTCACTAAGCTAAGCTCATGGCTCATAGCTCATTATATGTATTTTTCTCCTTCTAAAATGTCTACCTCTGCACCCATCATTATTAATTCTCCTTATTGGACAATACCTGTTTCAGTCAAAACGGACACATTTCAGCCAATCGCAAAATCTGCTCAATTGTGGGGGAAAAAAAGCATACAGAAAGAATCATAGTGGTTAAATTCATGTCTAAATACGATGTAGTCTTTCAAATTCTCCTTTTCATTTTAGTTTTAGTTCTTTCGAATCCTCCACCAACCTTCCAAACGGCATACCCTTGACCTTACATGAGAGAGAGGAACTGCTTGTCCTCTCTTTTCAGCGGTGTTCCGTTATGTTTTTGTAAAACGAGTAACTAAATAAATATCTTAGTGAAAGTGGAAAAAAAAAAATTGAAAAAAAATAAATAAGAGAAAGTGAGCGATGAGTCTTTGGGATTTGCGCTGGGTGCAAACTCCGTTCACATGCATCTCTCTCCGTCTCTCTCTCTTGCGCACATACCCCCCCCGGAGCACGCCAGAGCCATTCGTTTACTTTAGGCTTAATAAGCAATAATTTCTCTCCCGGAGAACTGAGAGCACTTAGTGTCAACGTAAAAACCTACGTGTCGGTTTAAATGCTGTCGGCACTACATCGCGGATCTCTCTCTGTGGCTCGCCGCGCTTCTCAGGCCGAGCTCCCGAGCCCCTCGCTGGGAGAGACTCACTGGGAGAGACGAGCGAAACGCAGCCAGGAGCCCCGTACGCAAATCCCGCCAGGAAGCGCACCAGTCATTAGCAGGGAGCATTTCCAGCGAGTTGCTCAAGTATTCAAAAAGGGATTTCTGATTTTTGCGGTGGTATCTTTCTGAAAAGGCATGAAAGATATATTTATTTATTTATATTTATTATTATTATTTTTTTACCATGTTTTTTAACATTTTTTTTCCTCAATGACTCCACAAAATTCCTTTTGAGCGTCTGAAGAAAATTTGCTGTGAGGGAGAACATACCACTGTATTGACTGCATCATCTCACCAGAGATTTGATACATACGTCCAGGGAGGCCATTCCTGCTCAAGGCATTGGTTCAGTTCCAGATGGGATTATATCACGGAACAACAAACACCATTCCCTGGTGTACTGCTGAAGCTATCCATTTCCTAATCCTGATTCATTTGCGCCAAGACATCCTCGGAGCCATATCCCTGTGGAGAGACTTTATATATTGTGGCCTTTTAAGCATGTGTGTGTATAAATACACAGCACACGTGCACACACAGACACACACACACACACACAGACACACACACACACATAGACCTAAAAAATGATCAGTTTCTATAAGACTTGAAGATTGAAGTGTGTGTGTTTACATAAAATGTAATGGCTTATGTTGGTATGAAAGAAGTAATCGCAGGCATTTTTAAAACCAAGTCCTTCAATATACGTCTAATTATGCCTAAAGGCCAAGGGTAATCATTTTCAATTCAACAACCTTTATACCATACCTAAAATGTAATCAACGTTCAAGTGTGACTTTGTCTATCAATTATGGAATTTTCTTTTAATAATTGGTAAGACGTCTCATTTTCCACTGCAGTCAAAAAGATTCACTGCTTGTCAGAAGCAATTAAAAAGAATGAGAACGTAAAAAGCCACTTAATTTTCGAGAGGAAATAAAATGAATGATCATTAGCTGGTAAAACGCGAGTTTGGAATGTTGATTCGAAATCCCCATGCCCATCCATGGAAGCTCAGTACATTAAATCTGTCTAGTCTCTAATCCATGAAGGGACTAACAGGTCAGTGGGGATTCGCGGAAGAGATAGATCAAATTGTTATGCGATAATAACAGAAATAAAGTACTCATCTTTGAAAGTCAGTAAAAGGTAAGTCATTAGTGGGTGTGAACACAGAACACTTATGGATGGAGGCAGTACTTACCTTAACAAATTAATGACTACATTAGATGCTTAACTACTACTGGGTTGTACACACAAAAAGTGCAGAATGAACAAATGCAGTACAGAGGGATTGAAAGAATGAATTGTGGCAATTCCGCAGTTTGGATGTTCTTTGATGGGATTATTTACGCATGCCACTTTATGACCCAGGTGCCAAGACAAGAGCCGAAGGACTAAATCATTACTATTTGCCCTGATTAATTTGTTGTTGCTTGCCTGTCTCCTTAAGTGCACTGGTAATCAAGAGACACTCTGGTGACAAAGAGGAGCAAAACTTTAGATCGCTAATGCGGAGAGATTAATGTTCCAAATCCTCAGAGTCCACGGATGACACAAGCATTGTTCCTGACATTGCCCCACATAACCCCCCCCACCCGCCCCCCTCCCCTTGCTTTGCCCCTTTTGAAATTTATTAGGGGATTTGTATTTCTAATGACACCTGGCCTTTGCTGTTGGAGCAATGTAGCTAATCCCATCTCAGAACCCAAACTCATCAGCAAAAGGGCTAATCCCTTGTTTAAGTCAGTTACAGGGACTCCACCTTCTTAATTCTCCTCTCGCAAGAACACAGCTTAGCATACATTACGGAGTTATGATTTAGCAAAGCAGGAGCTAAGAGGCACGCCTCAGGGTCTTACTGCTCTGGTTAGGAGTGCGTCATCCGTCGTCTCTCTTCCTAAAAGGGGCCCCCGACCGCACAGTATCACCCAGTGCGTAAAGAGGGTTGCTGGAACTTCAACAAAAACACGAAACTCAATTCGTGACATGTCTGGTAGTGCCGAAGCTCACTAAATTGAACCACAAATGCAGGGATTTGTGAGAAACATTGAGAGTGTAGAGCAAGGGGTGTGCAAGTGCTTGTGTGTGTGTGTGTGTGTTCTACTGGAAAAAAAAAAGTTGTGCTGCATATAGCAAGTTTGAAATTATGGTTTGATATTGTCACACGCCAGTGTGACACCCCTGGGAGGGAGATGCGGCAGTTCCTGGAGTGGACCGTCGGTGGCAGCATGGAGAGAGAGAGAGCGCGCACCCACACCAACACAAAATCAAAAAAATCAAACCCCTTCACCCTTCCCTCTCACGAGTTCTGGGCAAAAACAATTAACAAAAACAACAAACTAAAATAATAAAGTTAAAGCTCGCTGGTGGGATCCGCTGTGTTTTAATGTGCAGGCAAAAATTTGGTGCGTACTCCTGGTCTTGGCCCCATACCATGGAGAAGAACACACCTTTAAGCACCTGGGCTGATTGGCTAATGCAACCTAGGTGCATGTGCTCTCTCCACCGGTAGGCGAGACCAAGACAAATCCAGTTCTCCGCAGGACCAAATGCTACAGACATGAACAAGACATTCTGTCTGTGTGCTTGTGTACAGAAAAACTCACATGCACGCACCTGCACAAACACCCACACACACACAAGCACGCACGCATACACACAGTATTCACGGTAGGTAATTAATGTTATAATTGAATATTTAGCTATATTTTTTGTGTTCCAATATTTTTCCAGTTTCATTATTCTTTATAATGAAAATAAAAACCTTCAAAAACTACTTTAAATAGCAACAAGCTTATATTCTAACGTATTTCCTTCACCCTAAAATGAATTAACATGAGTTCCCACCATCATTTCCCATAGCTTCGAAAACACCGTATAGCTACCAATTATAGAAACGTCTTTCTAGTGATTGGCCTACAAATTGATATTCATTTCTCACATTTTTATTAAATCACATTACTTTTTTTTACCCCCCCCCAAATAAAAAAGAGATCATTTGAATTTATGATACAACTCAGGGCCAAGACACTCCATTGAGAATGGTCAGTACCTATGAGGTGGGGAAGACAGCTTGGAGGTTCACACTTTAATTAACTGTCAATCTCAAATAATTGATTGTGTAAGACACGCCATTGTCGGTCTTGTCTCACGTTCCGTAGCCGTTTCGACAGAGAGGACGTAGTACGGTTCCCTTCCATACTTGTCTCAACGCGATGGAAGACTTACCACAGAAATTAAATATATTGAGTGCATAAGGAAAAACTTTTGTACTGTCAGTGCAGGAAGACCAGGAAGGCCTGAAGCCTACAGCCTAGTTACTGAAACACTGCGGCATTAAAGAAGAATAATCTTCCGTGTTGAAGAAAGAGTGAAATTCCCCGGGAGAGGAGGAACCTGAGAAATGTGCTATAAATCATTTTTGTCATTTCAAGTAGTTGCTTTTGTCAGAAAACTGCAAATGCAATCTTATATTTCAGAAGCCTCTGAAGACCTGACCATCCCAGCTGGAAAAATTAAACAGAGAACCATCTACTGGCTCCATGTACAGTATTCCGTGCAAAATAATTAGGCAATGCACTGACTTTTTGAACTGCCTTGCTGTCATGAGACATATACTTATTTTTGAATGCATTTGAAGTTGGGTATATAAAGCATTTTCTCACAAAATTGTTTCTCCTGTTTTGAGTGTGCAACTATGCATCCACAGAACCGACAAGATGTTTGGTAAACTCTCAAGTGGTTTCAGTTGAAAGGAGTAGAGATTCGAGTTTGTCAAAAATTTGTTTTAAATGATATTTCTCATTCAGTACATTTTGTAAAATGGAGGGTGCATCTTTGAAAAGACCTTGGAAAAATCCGCTTGGAAATGGAAACAATAATTAATTTATCAAACCTGCTAATTCTTTGTCATTTGCCTTCCCATTGACCAATTAATTCGGGCACTTGGAACAAAGTATAAAGGATTAATGTGAAGTTGGAACACACTGAATAAAGACACATACAGATAATTTTGAAAAGGCTCCCACTCATCCTGAATTATGATGTGAAGGCAATACCATTTACTTCCCTGAATGGAGTATCCTTGTGCACCTGTGACCTCTTGTTTAATAGCCAACTTTTGTTTCTATATGTAAATAATAAACTCTGACTTTGGTACTTTTAAAAAATTGTGGTCAAAAGAATTCACTGCAGATTCTACTACAGGTTTGCACTGGCATGTATTTATGTGCTGGCTTAAGACCCATGAATAGATGACACAAAATCAGATATGTCAATGTGACATAAGGCCCTGCCTACACATATAAAATAATAACATGGGCGATATCAAATACTACAGATAAATAAGCCAGTTACAATTCAAAAACATAAAATATATAGTGTATGAGAGGAGAGTGGAATTAAATAATAAGGGAATTACTAATGCTACTAGTATTGCTACTACTACAGCCACTATTACTACTACTTCTACAACTACCACTACTACTACTACTACTAATAATAATAATAATATCAATAATAATAGTTAGAAAATAATTAATTATGATTTATTGTATTGTGTAGGTAGTATAAAATAACCCAGAAGTAGCTGTACTATGTTTAATATGTATGCTGAAAATGTATTATGTATAACTTAACCATTACTTATTCATTTTCATTACTTATTCAACATTGCTGTCTTTTTACGCTAATATATAATGTCACAAATAATTAGCATCACATTGCATGTATTTTTGAGGTGCATTTGAACTGGCAAGGTCAGAAAATCTAGAGCTAGTATGACATTCCGAGAATGTTATACTACAGTTCATATTGGCAGTATACATATTTTTCATATTTTTCTTGATTTTCCTTGATTTGGCCCTGTACTCCGCAATTTTAGATTTGTAATCAAACAATTCACATGTGGTTAAACTTCAGATTCTCAGCTTTTGTGAAAGGGTATTTTTATTTCTTATTTTCACCATGTAGAAATTGCAGCATTTTTTATAAATAGTCCCTCCATTTCAGGGCACCATAATGATTGAGACAAAGGCTTGAGACAGGGGTTTCTGTTTAGTAAGGTGTGTTCAGTTGCTTCCTTAGTACAAGAGAGCTTTCTGTATCTAGTCTTGATTGCCTTTGGAGTCTGTTTTTGGCATTTGTCAACATGAGGACCAGAGTTGTGCCAATGAAAGTGATGGAAGTCATTATGAGGCTGAGAAACAAGAAACAAACAAACAAAAAAAGCAGTCAGAGACATAGGCCACACCTTAGGCTAACCAAAATCAAGAATTTGGAACATCATTAAGAGGAAAGAGAGCACTGTTGAGCTCAGTAATTGCAAAGGGCCAACCCCCAAACAATTTTTTTTTTATTTTGTCAACGTTACTAGTCAACTTGCTAATGTGTCTTGTGAACACTGAGAACAGAAGGCTGACTGGCTGCCTGCCTGCCAAAGAACAAATTGCTTAACTTCCAGAACCAATAGTGTATGACAAGGGAGATGAATTATAAAGTCAGAAAATAAAAAAATGAAATATACATGCCTTAAATTAATATATTTTGAAAGACCAAAGTGATATTTTTTGCAAGTGATTTGCTGTAATATACAGTCACAACATTGGAGCCTTTGAAATCAGATTGAAAGTTTTAAAGCTCTTGTTGTGAGCTTGGTCAGGTTTATTCAGAACAAATGAAGTGAAACAACCAATCAGAATTACGTACGTCTATAGGGCCCAACATAGTGAAATAATGCAGACAGGACAATGGTGTGGAAAAATAAAATAAAACATTTAATTGTAAAGTGTTTATTCCATCCATAGTGTCAACATAATAAACGACCCCGTAATAATTGTAAAATCGTGAAAACGTGATATTTCCTCAGACTATAAGCGTATTGTCAAAATCTCATACCATCACATGCCTACATACAGATATTTCTGTAGTGTCAAAAAATCATATTTACCGTTTTTTTGGTATGTAAAAATATATATAAAACCACAACCACAAGCACAGCTCTGCAGACTTCACAAATAAATCCCTTCAGTGATAGAGCTTAGCAGAGAAGTACTTGTGAGCCAGTATCACACACTTGTCTGTTGGATTAAGTAAGAATCAGAGAGAGTGCGCCACCATTAAGCCTGTAACTGCGTCTGATCTTCAGCGACTTCAAAAACGTCCAAGCGCAAGCAAACGTTCTCCGAGTCTCAAGCCACTCCGACTGCAGACAGCGCTAGGCTCACGAGCCGGGGGCAAAAGAAGATTCATGGGAGGTGATGGAGGCTGAGAACATGGAGGAAAAGAGGCTCTATCGGGTTAGTGTCACATATGCTGATCCACCGTCCTCGTGCCAGACCCCGCGGGCCCGGCTAACTCAATTCCCCCCCCCTCAGGGTCACCATTATCTGCCAAAATAAGTTATCGTTAATGGAACCACTTTGGGGAACTGAAAGCATTGGCTTGTTTTTTTTCAGGAGGAAAGGAGGGCTCTCGTTGTGATGGTAAGGCCATGGATCAGAGTTTTGCCTGATACATTGATTCATTTATAAACCTCAATTAAATAAGGACTGAGCTTTACGAGTGCATGACGCCATACTAAAGGATGTAGTCAAGCTCAAAAATCAATATGACATACCTAGCCATACCCAGTAGTGTTAAATTCCAGGATTACGCATGCATTTTCGAACAAAAGTATCCAAAGCCAAGTACGATATGCTATAATGACTTCTGCAACAAAATATGCCCTACGTGCCAACTGCCAAAAACTTGGACTTGGTTTTTTTAACCTTTAAAAAAGCAATGGATAGCTATTTTATTGAGAGGGAATATTAGACAGCACTGCAAACCAATTCTAAAATTGCTCTATTTTCATTAACTTATGGTGAGTATGATGGACGAAATGGCGGTCCCTGATTAACAGAACTAAATACATTTCATTATACGAACATTTAGACGACACAGGGGTCCAAGGGCTTTCTCTCTCGAACCCATGCTTGGGAACCCCTGCGATGTCATAATATTAAAGAGAAAGCGGCTGAAAATGAACCCCAACTCTGGTCAACAGTTCAGTTCAGGAGCAAACTAACCCCAACCTCACTTTGCACCAGTGACAGTCTTTATATTGCAGTTCAATTACTGAATATACCAAAACTACCAAAATTACCTCAGAGGTATGACACTTGCTTTGCCTTAGTCCTTTAAAAATATACATAAAATATCTAAAAATACTAAAATATCCTTTCATGTGGAAGGTGAACAAACCTCTTTGTCGCTGTTAATTGCAGAGTGAACTTCCTGGTTATTGCAAAACTTTGATATATGACAATCTCAATACAAAAGTACCTGTGCAGTTGCACTGAATATGTATGTATCGTTAAAATACAAAAAAAAATGAGTTTGACTTGAAATTTTAATTTCTGTTTGTATCCTTAAAATATGTGCCATGCATATGTTCTCAAATAATTGCAGCATTGCCCCCAGTCCAGCGAGCAGAAGCTTTGAACTTCTTAACGCTTACGTCAAGAGACACGCAGGTTGATTCACAATTTCACACAAAGCCCTTCGGCCCATTTCCCTGATTAAAGCGATCCTTAATTTGCACAAGTAAAAGACTTATGCATGTGACACAATGAGGAAACCGGCGAGAGTGTTGCCATGCAGCGATAGCCGAGAGCACAGAATTAATTTCCTTCATTATTAAACAACGTTCGGTTCAGTTTCCTGTTTTCTTTTAGGCGCGATGCCGAAGGAGTACGCAGAAGAGCTCAGTTGTCTCTCCCTGATTACAGAAATCATTTCCCCATTTACACATCAGAGGCTGCTTCTGGGGGGCTACGCCGACTGTAAATCCTCAACACCATGCTAATTTTCGACGGGGGGGGGGGGGGGGGGAGGCAAGACAAATGAAGAAAAATAAACACTTGAATCTGGATGAAGTGCTGGAGAGCCAGATGAGGGCTTGGCAATGCATATTACTGGCCTTAAACATATCAACAAAAATGTATTTCTTTTAGGATATCAGCAAATGTTACATTGCTTTTGGGGAAGAATACAAATAAATTCATTTTAAAAGAAGGAAGAAACTCTAACTGACTAGATCATGATTCTTAGCTGGGATACGCAAACAACAAGCCACACATCAAATTTATATTAGGTGAAGAAATAAAGTAAGTATTAAATTACATTATCTTTCATAAATGTATTTATATTTTTATTCCATTGAATTTTTTTTGTTGTTGTGAAAATCAAACCGACGACTACGGACATGAATAAAACAATTTACCATCTTGGTGCTGTCCAAGTGTTTTTTTTTTTTTTGTTTTTTTTTTTGTTCAGTGTGCAAAAACAATTGTCAAAGACACTTATACCTGACTGGCAGTGCTGGTTCAGTAAACATGCATGAATATGGGGTACTTTGGAACTGCTAAGGAAATGAAAAACATGAACGATAGCAAAACATCATCTTTAACAAGCAGTCATTCGTATATTTTGAAATATTATGAATGCCATTCAAAAACAGTAGTGATTCATAATTATGAATAGTCATAAATTCTGCTATTTAGTCTTAAGTGGAGCGTAATAACATGTCATGTTTACCAACAGAGGGTCCTGCATAGTGTTATCAATACATTTTTATCATTTCCAGAAAATACAAACAACTATAATCAAGAGCTGGTGCATGACTTGACACCCGTTGAAGCGGAAGCCAGCAGTGGGATGACACGCCTGGTCGGGTCGGGCCTGAGCCGCGTTCTGACGGCTCGGGCTGAAGCCTTTCCTCTGGTGTTCAGAGCGTCGGCGTGCGGCTTTGATTAATGTCTCCTGATCTCATTAGCGTCAGCGGGAGGGAGGCCCCGGCGGGGGCTGCGGTTTTCGCGAGAGAAGCCGTGGCGGCGGCGGCGCAGTGCTCCCTCCCCAAAAGAGCCCCGCCAAGATGAGCCGGTGTCCCGTAGGAGGGCATCAACCAAAAAAAAAAAAACATCTCGTTCTCTCGAAAAAAAATTATATAAATAATCCTCACTGACCTCAAACTGACTTGCCATCTGAAAGGGTGCTGAAGCAGGCAGGTTGTTGAGTTTTGGTGTGTGCCTCCAACTGGGGCAAATATGAACAGAACACGTCAACACCGTAATTTAATAAGACGAATCATTTGGGTCATAAAACACTGGCCATGTGTAAGGCATTTCATATTTGGGAACAGGGCCTGTTGAAGATTGGGACAGTAGGTTTTGATACAGGTTATTTTGTACATTGTCTAAACCAGAGTTAGGCAACCCTGGTGCTGGAGTGCCAGAGATGTTCCTGGTTTTTGCTCCATCCAAACCAATAACTACAGACTTTTAATCTTCCACCAAACTCCTGTGATCAAGCTCAGATGGAACAAAAACCCAATAACAGGTTGCACCATCCTTAGCAGCAATAACTGCAACGAACTACTTCACTCTGATGATAAGGTTCAATATGAGTGAGGCTTAGATTCAACAGGGCTGGCTGCAATCAAGTTTGGCTGTGTTTTATCAGCTGAATCTAATTGTCAAAGAAATTTGGTTAATTGGTTGATTGGGTAACTAAGGGGGAAATTAATTTTTCACGAGTGCTATGGGTGTTTGATAATGCTTTTCATTAAATTAATGAAAAAATGTGCTTGGTGTTTACTCAGTATCCGTTTGTCTAATATTACATTCTGTCTAAAGATCGTTCAGTGTGACAAATGTGCAATAATAGAGGAAATCAGAAAGATCCTAGCTAATTAAACTATTGATAAAATATGAAAGACATTTTTTATGACCTTTGAATATTTTAGCTAGGTTATTGACATAAGATTGAAATGTTTACAAGTCATTACACAACATTTTGCATTTGAAAATATTAAAAAGATTTGCTTATGAATTGACTTAGGAAACAGACAGGTGGTGAATAAACTATCACTTATTTATACCTCGGCAAACATCATGCTGTACCACACACACTCTTTGCCAAAATATGCGCATTCAGTCATTCTATGACCAAAATGAACTTAAACAGATGTTTCTGTAATGAAGACACCTCCTGGGCACCATATTGAAATGTCAATTATTTGTTCAAATCCATCACAAACTAGCACATAGGCTGGCTGGCATAATAAATGGAATGAATATAAACGCTGCATTCATTTAAAGTAAAAAACAAGAAGACAAAAACAAAAAGCAAAAAACATTATGAAACAGATTTGCAACTGTGACCCTGTTTTGAATGTCCTACATTGTGTAAATGATGGTCCGATCCAGTTCTGTCATCTGTGAGCATGTTGATTGATAATCATGATTAAATGATGATTAAATAATTTTTTTATACAAAAAATACGAAACCTGACCAGTAATGTAAATTAATCGCGAGGGAATCGAATGCTAAATTAATCTGACATTTTTGCATTCCCAAGCTAGTCATATTATTTCTGTCATATATGTTATAGAGTAAATTGCTCTTTAACTGAAATGACCCCATTTCAAATAAGGCATCATAAAGACAGACATAAGAACAGATTATTATATGAAGACTGTTACATTACATTACATTATTACATTACATTCATTTGGCAGACGCTTTTATCCAAAGCGACGTACAAGAAGTGCATTTTCATGATCAGTATGATATGATCAGTATGACTGTATGATATGCTGTCACATAGCTAGATTTTTTTGAAATCCTATTAAATACGGAACATAATTAGCAGAATCAAAATGAGCTGCCCCTGGTCCTAACCCCAACCACTCCCTGCCCCTGGTCCTAACCCCAACCACTTCCCCTACAAATACCCCCACGTACTCTAACCCCCACCACTCCCCCATAAAGACCTAGACCAACCCTCATATGGCACCTATATATTAGACCCCTCCCCTCATCACCATCATGACCTACATTACATTGCCTATACCCTTACCCTAACTCTAACCTCTTCCCTATTCCATCACCTACGATACCTCTACCCCAATCCTAACCCAAACTCCAAGATATACTCCCCACTCACACCCCTACCCTGTCCCTGAATCTCACTCCCCATCGGAACTGGGGCCTACCTGACACTCCCCCATACAGGCCCTGGCTCGCAGGCTCTGGCTGGTTCCAAATTTCAAACAAGCCATAACTATTCAGAATATCTGGAGCAGAGCACGGGTGGGTAGAAGTGCTGCCCCCTACAGTCCAGCCTCCCAGCCACTGTAGAGCCCAGGCCCATACAAATAGACCTAAATTAGATATGGCCACCTGGCCACAGATCAGAAGAGGGGTTGCTCTGCTGTTGAACAACTGGAGAGAGGAAAGGGTTTCCGTTTCCCATTGGCCAGTAGATGAAGCTCATCTGCTGCCAAAGATGGCAGCGGGGGGCTTACCTATACTCTCAACATAAAGCTAACCCGAGCTGAAACCCTAACCCAAACCCTAGCTGTAACCCTAACCCTAAACCAAGCTGTAACCCTAACACTAACCGTAACCCTAGCTGTAACCCTAACCCTAACCCTAGCTGTAACCCTAAACCTAACCTGAGCTGTAACCCAAACCCTAACCCTAACCCTAGCTCTAACCCCAACACTAGCTGTAACCCTAACCCTAACCCTACCTGTAACCCTAACCCTAACCCTAGCTGTAACCCTAACCCTAGCTGCAACCCTAACCCTAACCATAGCTGTAACCCTAACCCTAGCTCTGACCCTAACCCTAACCCTAGCTGTTACCCTAACCCTGGATGAAACCCTAACCCTAGCTGTAACCCTAACCCTAACCCTAGCTGTAACCCTAACCCTAACCCTAGGTGTAACCCTAACCATAGCTCTGACCCTAACCCTAACCCTAGCTCTAACCCTAACCCTAGCTTTAACCCTAACCCTACCTGTAACCCTAACCCTAACCCTAGCTATAACCCTAACCCTAACCCTAGCTGTAGCCCTAACCCTAACCCTACCTGCAACCATAACCCTAACCCTAACTCTAAACCTAACCCTAACCCTAGTTGTAACCCTGACCCTAGCAGTAACCCTAACCCTAACCCTAGCAGTACCCCTCACACTAACCCTAACCCTAACCGTAACCCTATCCCTAGCTGTAACCATAACCCTAACCCTAACCCTAGCTGTAACCCTAACCCTAACCATAACCCTAGCCATAACCATAATGCTAACACTAACTGTAACCCTAGCTATAACCCTAACCCTAGCTGTAACCGTAACCCTAACCCTAACCCTAGCTGTAACCCTAACCCTAACCCTAACTGTAACCCTAAACCTAGCTATAACCCTAACCCTAACCCTAGCTCTAACGCTAACCCTAACCCTAGCTGTAACCCTAACCCTAAGCCTAGCTATAACCCTAACACTAGCTGTAACCCTAACCCTAACCCTAGCTGTAGCCCTAACCCTAGCTTTAACCCTAACCCTAACCCTAGCTGTAACGCTAACCCTAACCCTAACTGTAACCCTAAACCTAAACCTAGCTATAACCCTAACCCTAACCCTAGCTCTAACGGTAACCCTAACCCTAGCTGTAACCCTAACCCTAACCCTAGCTATAACCCTGACCATAACCCTAACCCTAGCTGTAACCCTAACCCTAAGCCTAGCTATAACCCTAACACTAGCTGTAACCCTAACCCTAACCCTAGCTGTAGCCCTAACCCTAGCTTTAACCCTAACCCTAAAACTACCTGTAACCCTAACCCTAGCTGCAACCCTAACCCTAACCCTAGCTCTAACCCTAGCTGTAACCCCAACCCTAACCCGAGCTGTAACCGTAACTCTAACCCTAGCTCTAACCCTAACCCTAGCTCTAACCCTATCCCAAACCCTAACCCTAGCTCTAACCCTAACCCTAACCCTAACCCTAACCCTAGCTCTAACCCTAACCCTAGCCCTAACCCTAGCTCTAAACCTAACCCTAACCCTAACCCTAGCTCTAACCCTAACCCTAACCCGAGCTCTAACCCTAACCCTAACCCTTCCCCTAACCCTAACCCTAGCTCTAACCCTAACCCTTCCCCTAGCTCTAACCCTAACCCTAGCTCTAACCCTAACCCTAGCCCTAGCCCTAGCCCTAACCCTAGCCCTAGCCCTAACCCTAGCTCTAACCCTAACCCTAACCCTTCCCCTAGCTCTAACCCTAACCCTAGCTCTAACCCTAAACCTAGCTCTAACCCTAACCCTAACCCTAGCTCTAACCCTAACCCTACCCCTAGCCCTAACCCTAACCCTAGCTCTAACCCTAACCCTAACTCTAGCTCTAACCCTAAACCTAACCCTAGCTCTAACCCTAACCCTAACCTAACCCTAACCCTAGCTCTAACCCTAATCCTAGCTCTAACCCTAACCCTAACCCTAGCTCTAACCCTAACCCTAACCCTAACCCTAACCCTAACCCTAGCTCTAACCCTAACCCTAGCCCTAACCCTAACCCTAGCTCTAACCCTAACCCTAACCCTAACCCTAACCCTAGCACTAACCCTAACCGTAACCCTAGCCCTAGCCCTAACCATAAAACTACCTGTAACCCTAACCCTAGCTGCAACCCTAACCCTAACCCTAGCTCTAACCCTAACCCTAGCTGTAACCCTAACCCTAGCTATAACCCCAACCCTAACCCGAGCTGTAACCGTAACCCTAACCCTAGCTCTAACCCTAACCCTAGCTGTAGTCCTAACCCTAACCCTAGCTCTAACCCTAACCCTAGCTCTGAACCTAACCCTAACCCTAACCCTAACCCTAACCCTAACCCTAGCTGTATTCCTAACCCTAACCCTAACTCTAACCCTAACCCTAGCTCTAACCCTAACCCTAACCCTAACCCTAGCTCTAACCCTAACCCTAACCCTAACCCTAACCCTAACCCTAACCCTAACCCTAGCTCTAACCCTAACCCTAACTCTAGCTCTAACCCTAACCCTAATCCTAACCCTAGCTCTAACCCTAACCCTAGCTATAATCCCAACCCTAACCCGAGCTGTAACCGTAACTCTAACCCTAGCTCTAACCCTAACCCTAGCTCTAACCCTATCCCAAACCCTAGATCTAACCCTAACCATAACCCTAACCCTAGCTGTAACCCTAACCCTAGCTCTAACCCTAACCCTAGCAGTAACCCTAACCCTAACCCGAGCTGTAACCGTAACCCTAACCCAAGCTCTAACCCTAACCCTAGCTGTAGTCCTAACCCTAACCCTAGCTCTAACCCTAACCCTAGCTCTGAACCTAACCCTATCCCTAGCTGTAACCCTAACCCTAATGCTAACCCTAACCGTAACCCTAACCCTAACCCTAAACCTAGCTCTAACCCTAACCCTAGCTCTAACCCTAACTCTAACCCTAACCCTAACCCTAACCCTAGCTCTAACCCTAACCCTAGCCCTAGCCCTAACCCTAACCCTAGCTCTAACCCTAACCCTAACCCTAACCGTAACCCTAACCCTAACCCTAGCTCTAACCCTAACCCTTCCCCTAACCCTAACCCTAGCTCTAACCCTAACCCTAACCCTAACCCTAGCTCTAACCCTAACCCTTCCCCTAGCTCTAACCCAAACCCAAACACTAACCCTAGCTCTAACCCTAACCCTAACCCTAACCCTAGGCCTAGCCCTAACCCTAGCTCTAACCCTAACCCTAACCCTAACCCTAGCTCTAACCCTTGCTCTAACCCTAACCCTAACCCTAGCTCTAACCGTAACCCTAACCCTAGCTCTAACCGTAACCCTAACCCTAACCGTAACCCTAGCTCTAACCCTAACCCTAACCGTAACCCTAACCCTAACCCTAGCTCTAACCCTAACCCTAACCCTTCCCCTAGCTCTAACCGTAACCCTAACCCTAACCCTAGCTCTAACCCTAACCGTAACCCTAACCCTAGCTCTAACCCTAACCCTAACCCTTCCCCTAGCTCTAACCCTAACCCTAGCTCTAACCCTAAACCTAGCTCTAACCCTAACCCTAACCCTAGCCCTAACCCTAGCTCTAACCCTAACCCTAACCCTAACCCTAGCTCTAACCCTAACCCTAACCCTAGCTCTAACCCTAACCCTAACCCTAACCCTAACTCTAACCCTAACCCTAACCCTAGCTCTAACCCTAACCCTAGCCCTAACCCTAACCCTAGCTCTAACCCTAACCCTAACCCTAACCCTAGCTCTAACCCTAACCCTAACCCTAACACTAGCTCTAACCCTAACCCTAGCTGTAACCCTAACCCTAGCTATAATCCCAACCCTAACCCGAGCCGTAACCCTAACCCTAACCCTAGCTCTATCCCTAACCCTAGCTCTAACCGTAAACCTAACCCTAACCCTAGCTCTAACCCTAACCCTAACCCTAGCTCTAACCCTAACTCTAACCCTAACCCTACCTGTAACCATAACCCTAACCCTAGCTGTAACCCTAACCCTAACCTTAGCCGTAACCCTAACCCTAACCCTAGCTCTAACCCTAACCCTAACCCTAACCGTAACCCTAACCCTAACCCTAGCTCTAACCCTAACCCTAACCCTTGCTCTAACCCTAACCCTAACCCTAGCTCTAACCCTAACCCTAACCCTAACCCTAGCTCTAACCCTAACCCTAACCCTAACCCTAGCCCTAGCCCTAAACCTAACCCTAGCTCTAACCCTAACCCTAACCCTAACCGTAACCCTAACCCTAACCCTAGCTCTAACCCTAACCCTTCCCCTAGCTCTAACCCTAACCCTTCCCCTAACCCTAACCCTAACCCTAACCCTAACCCTAGCTCTAACCCTAACCGTAACCCTAACCCTAGCTCTAACCCTAACCCTAACCCTAGCTCTAACCCTAACCCTAGCTCTAACCCTAACCCTAACCCTAGCTCTAACCCTAACCCTAACCCTAACCCTAACCCTAGCTCTAACCCTAACCCTAGCTGTAACCCTAACCCTAGCTATAATCCCAACCCTAACCCGAGCTGTAACCGTAACTCTAACCCTAGCTCTAACCCTAACTCTAACTTTATCCCAAACCCTAGCTCTAACCCTAACCATAACCCTAACCCTAGCTGTAACCCTAACCCTAGCTCTAAGCCTAACCCTAACCCTTCCCCTAGCTCTAACCCTAACCCTAACCCTAACCCTAGCTCTAACCCTAACCGTAACCCTAACCCTAACCCTAGCTCTAACCCTAACCCTTCCCCTAGCTCTAACCCTAAGCCTAGCTCTAACCCTAACCCTAACCCTAGCTCTAACCCTAACCCTAACCCTAGCTCTAACCCTAACCCTAACCCTAACCCTAGCTCTAACCCTAACCCTAACCATAGCTCTAACCCTAACCCTAACCCTAACCCTAGCTCTAACCCTAACCCTAACCCTAACCCTAGCTCTAACCCTAGCTCTAACCCTAACCCTAACCCTAACCCTAACCCTAGCTCTAACCCTAACCCTAACCCTAACTCTAACCCTAGCTCTAACCCTAACCCTAGCTGTAACCCTAACCCTAGCTATAATCCCAACCCTAACCCGAGCCGTAACCCTAACGCTAACCCTAACCTTAGCCGTAACCCTAACCCTAACCCTAACCGTAACCCTAACCCTAACCCTAACTCTAACCCTAACCCTAACCCTAGCTGTAACCCTAACCCTAACCCTAACCCTAGCTCTAACCCTAACCCTAACCCTAACCCTAGCTCTAACCCAAACCCTAACCCTAACCCTAGCTCTAGCCCTAACCCTAGCTGTAACCCTAACCCTAGCTATAATCCCAACCCTAACCTGAGCTGTAACCGTAACTCTAACCCTAGCTCTAACCCTAACTCTAACCCTATCCCAAACCCTAGCTCTAACCCTAACCGTAACCCTAACCCTAGCTGTAACCCTAACCCTAGCTCTAACCCTAACCCTAACCCTTCCCCTAGCTCTAACCCTAACCCTAACCCTAACCCTAGCTCTAACCCTAACCGTAACCCTAACCCTAGCTCTAACCCTAACCCTAACCCTAACCCTAGCTCTAACCCTTGCTCTAACCCTAACCCTAACCCTAGCTCTAACCGTAACCCTAACCCTAGCTCTAACCGTAACCCTAACCCTAACCCTAGCTCTAACCCTAACCCTAACCCTAACCCTAGCTCTAACCCTAACCCTAGCTCTAACCCTAACCCTAACCCTAACCCTAGCTCTAACCCTAACCCTAACCCTAACTCTAGCTCTAACCCTAACCCTAGCTCTAACCCTAACCCTAACCCTAACACTAGCTCTAACCCTAACCCTAGCTGTAACCCTAACCCTAGCTATAATCCCAACCCTAACCCGAGCCGTAACCCTAACCCTAACCCTAACTCTAGCTCTATCCCTAACCCTAACCCTAGCTCTAACCCTAACCCTAACCCTAACCCTAGCTCTAACCCTAACCCTAACACTAGCTCTAACCCTAACCCTAGCTGTAACCCTAACCCTAGCTATAATCCCAACCCTAACCCGAGCCGTAACCCTAACCCTAACTCTAGCTCTATCCCTAACCCTAACCCTAGCTCTAACCCTAACCCTAACCCTAACCCTAGCTCTAACCCTAACCCTAACCCTAACCCTAACACTAGCTCTAACCCTAACCCTAGCTGTAACCCTAACCCTAGCTATAATCCCAACCCTAACCCGAGCCGTAACCCTAACCCTAACCCTAGCTCTATCCCTAACCCTAGCTCTAACCGTAAACCTAACCCTAACCGTAGCTCTAACCCTAACCCTAACCCTAGCTCTAACCCTAACCCTACCTGTAACCATAACCCTAACCCAAGCTGTAACCCTAACCCTAACCCTAACCTTAGCCATAACCCTAACCCTAACCCTAACCCTAGCTCTAACCCTAACCCTAACCCTAACCGTAACCCTAACCCTAACCCTAGCTCTAACCCTAACCCTAACCCTTGCTCTAACCCTAACCCTAACCCTCGCTCTAACCCTAACCCTAACCCTAGCTCTAACCCTAACCCTAACCCTAACCCTAGCCCTAGCCCTAACCCTAACCCTAGCTCTAACCCTAACCCTAACCCTAACCGTAACCCTAACCCTAACCCTAGCTCTAACCCTAACCCTTCCCCTAGCTCTAACCCTAACCGTAACCCTAACCCTAGCTCTAACCCTAACCCTAACCCTAACCCTAGCTCTAACCCTAACCCTAGCCCTAACCCTAGCTCTAACCCTAACCCTAACCCTAACCCTAGCTCTAACCCAAACCCTAACCCTAACCCTAGCTCTAGCCCTAACCCTAGCTGTAACCCTAACCCTAGCTATAATCCCAACCCTAACCCGAGCTGTAACCGTAACTCTAACCCTAGCTCTAACCCTAACTCTAACCCTATCCCAAACCCTAGCTCTAACCCTAACCGTAACCCTAACCCTAGCTGTAACCCTAACCCTAGCTCTAACCCTAACCCTAACCCTTCCCCTAGCTCTAACCCTAACCCTAACCCTAACCCTAGCTCTAACCCTAACCGTAACCCTAACCCTAGCTCTAACCCTAACCCTTCCCCTAGCTCTAACCCTAACCCTAGCTCTAACCCTAAACCTAGCTCTAACCCTAACCCTAACCCTAGCTCTAACCCTAACCCTAGCCCTAGCCCTAACCCTAACCCTAACCCTAACCCTAGCTCTAACCCTAACCCTAACCCTAGCTCTAACGCTAGCTCTAACCCTAACCCTAGCTCTAACCCTAACCCTAACCCTAACCCTAACCCTAGCTCTAACCCTAACCCTAACCCGGACCCTAGCTCTAACCCTAACCCTAGCCCTAACCCTAGCTCTAACCCTAACCCTAACCCTAACCCTAGCTCTAACCCTAACCCTAGCTCTAACCCTAACCCTAGCTGTAACCCTAAGCCTAGCTATAATCCCAACCCTAACCCGAGCCGTAACCCTAACGCTAACCCTAACCTTAGCCGTAACCCCAACCGTAACCCTAACCGTAACCCTAACCGTAACCCTAACCCTAACCCTAACCCTAACCCTAACCGTAACCCTAGCTGTAACCCTAACCCTAACCCTAACCTTAGCCGTAACCCTAACCCTAACCCTAACCCTAGCTCTAACCCTAACCCTAACCCTAACCCTAACCGTAACCCTAACCCTAGCTCTAACCCTAACCCTAACCCTTGCTCTAACCCTAACCCTAACCCTAGCTCTAACCCTAACCCTAACCCTAGCTCTAACCCTAACCCTAACCCTAACCCTAGCCCTAGCCCTAACCCTAACCCTAGCTCTAACCCTAACCCTAACCCTAACCGTAACCCTAACCCTAGCTCTAACCCTAACCCTTCCCCTAGCTCTAACCCTAACCCTTCCCCTAACCCTAACCCTAACCCTAGCTCTAACCCTAACCCTAACCCTAGCTCTAACCCTAACCCTTCCCCTAGCTCTAACCCTAACCCTAGCTCTAACCCAAACCCTAACCCTAGCTCTAACCCTAACCCTAACCCTAACCCTAGCTCTAACCCTAACCCTAGCTCTAACCCTAACCCTAGCTGTAACCCTAAGCCTAGCTATAATCCCAACCCTAACCCGAGCCGTAACCCTAACGCTAACCCTAACCTTAGCCGTAACCCCAACCGTAACCCTAACCGTAACCCTAACCGTAACCCTAACCCTAACCCTAACCCTAACCCTAACCCTAACCCTAGCTGTAACCCTAACCCTAACCCTAACCTTAGCCGTAACCCTAACCCTAACCCTAACCCTAGCTCTAACCCTAACCCTAACCCTAACCCTAACCCTAACCGTAACCCTAACCCTAGCTCTAACCCTAACCCTAACCCTTGCTCTAACCCTTACCCTAACCCTAGCTCTAACCCTAACCCTAACCCTAGCTCTAACCCTAACCCTAACCCTAACCCTAGCCCTAGCCCTAACCCTAACCCTAGCTCTAACCCTAACCCTAACCCTAACCCTAACCCTAGCTCTAACCCTAACCCTTCCCCTAGCTCTAACCCTAACCCTTCCCCTAACCCTAACCCTAACCCTAGCTCTAACCCTAGCTCTAACCCTAACCCTTCCCCTAGCTCTAACCCTAACCCTAGCTCTAACCCAAACCCTAACCCTAGCTCTAACCCTAACCCTAGCTCTAACCCTAACCCTAACCCTAGCCCTAGCCCTAACCCTAGCTCTAACCCTAACCCTAACCCTAACCCTAACCCTAGCTCTAACCCTAACCCTAACCCTAACCCTAGCTCTAACCCTAACCCTAACCCTAACCCTAGCTCTAACCCTAACCCTAGCCCTAACCCTAGCTCTAACCCTAACCCTAACCCTAGCTCTAACCCAAACCCTAACCCTAACCCTAGCTCTAGCCCTAACCCTAGCTGTAACCCTAACCCTAGCTATAATCCCAACCCTAACCCGAGCTGTAACCGTAACTCTAACCCTAGCTCTAACCCTAACTCTAACCCTATCCCAAACCCTAGCTCTAACCCTAACCGTAACCCTAACCCTAGCTGTAACCCTAACCCTAGCTCTAACCCTAACCCTAACCCTTCCCCTAGCTCTAACCCTAACCCTAACCCTAACCCTAGCTCTAACCCTAACCGTAACCCTAACCCTAGCTCTAACCCTAACCCTTCCCCTAGCTCTAACCCTAACCCTAGCTCTAACCCTAAACCTAGCTCTAACCCTAACCCTAACCCTAGCTCTAACCCTAACCCTAGCCCTAGCCCTAACCCTAACCCTAACCCTAACCCTAGCTCTAACCCTAACCCTAACCCTAGCTCTAACGCTAGCTCTAACCCTAACCCTAGCTCTAACCCTAACCCTAACCCTAACCCTAACCCTAGCTCTAACCCTAACCCTAACCCTAACCCTAGCTCTAACCCTAACCCTAGCCTTAACCCTAGCTCTAACCCTAACCCTAACCCTAACCCTAGCTCTAACCCTAACCCTAGCTCTAACCCTAACCCTAGCTGTAACCCTAAGCCTAGCTATAATCCCAACCCTAACCCGAGCCGTAACCCTAACGCTAACCCTAACCTTAGCCGTAACCCCAACCGTAACCCTAACCGTAACCCTAACCGTAACCCTAACCCTAACCCTAACCCTAACCCTAACCCTAACCCTAGCTGTAACCCTAACCCTAACCCTAACCTTAGCCGTAACCCTAACCCTAACCCTAACCCTAGCTCTAACCCTAACCCTAACCCTAACCCTAACCCTAACCGTAACCCTAACCCTAGCTCTAACCCTAACCCTAACCCTTGCTCTAACCCTAACCCTAACCCTAGCTCTAACCCTAACCCTAACCCTAGCTCTAACCCTAACCCTAACCCTAACCCTAGCCCTAGCCCTAACCCTAACCCTAGCTCTAACCCTAACCCTAACCCTAACCGTAACCCTAACCCTAGCTCTAACCCTAACCCTTCCCCTAGCTCTAACCCTAACCCTTCCCCTAACCCTAACCCTAACCCTAGCTCTAACCCTAACCCTAACCCTAGCTCTAACCCTAACCCTTCCCCTAGCTCTAACCCTAACCCTAGCTCTAACCCAAACCCTAACCCTAGCTCTAACCCTAACCCTAGCTCTAACCCTAACCCTAACCCTAGCCCTAGCCCTAACCCTAGCTCTAACCCTAACCCTAACCCTAACCCTAACCCTAGCTCTAACCCTTGCTCTAACCCTAGCTCTAACCGTAACTCTAACCCTAGCTCTAACTGTAACCCTAACCCTAACCCTAGCTCTAACCCTAACCCTAACCCTAGCTCTAACCCTAACCCTAACCCTTCCCCTAGCTCTAACCCTAACCCTAACCCTAACCCTAGCTCTAACCCTAACTGTAACCCTAACCCTAACCCTAACCCTAGCTCTAACCCTAACCCTAACCCTTCCCCTAGCTCTAACCCTAACCCTAGCTCTAACCCTAAACCTAGCTCTAACCCTAACCCTAACCCTAGCTCTAACCCTAACCATAGCCCTAGCCCTAACCCTAACCCTAACCCTAACCCTAGCTCTAACCCTAACCCTAACCCTAACCCTAGCTCTAACCCTAACCCTAACCCTAGCTCTAACCCTAGCCCTAACCCTAACCCTAGCTCTAACCCTAACCCTAGCTCTAACCCTAACCCTAACCATAACCCTAGCTCTAAACCTAACCCTAACCCTAGTTGTAACCCTAACCCTAACCCTAGAAGTAACCCTAACCCTAACCCTAGCTGTAACCCTAACCCTAACCATAACCCTAACCTTAGCCGTAACCCTAACCCTAACCCTAGCTCTAACCCTAAAAGTAACCCTAACCCTAACCCTAGCTCTAACCCTAACCCTAACCCTTCCCCTAGCTCTAACCCTAACCCTAACCCTAACCCTAACCCTAGCTCTAACCCTAACCCTAGCTCTAACCCTAACCCTAACCCTAACCCTAACCCTAACCCTAGCTCTAACCCTTACCCTAACCCTAGCTCTAACCCTAACCCTAGCCCTAACCCTAGCTCTAACCCTAACCCTAACCCTAACACTAGCTCTAACCCTAACCCTAGCTGTAACCCTAACCCTAGCTATAATCCCAACCCTAACCCGAGCTGTAACCGTAACTCTAACCCTAGCTCTAACCCTAACTCTAACCCTATCCCAAACCCTAGCTCTAACCCTAACCCTAGCTGTATTCCTAACCCTAACCCTAGCTCTAACCCTAACCCTAGCTCTGAACCTAACCCTAACCCTAGCTGTAACCCTAACCCTAACCCTAGCTCTAACCCTAACCCTAGCTGTAACCCTAACCCTAACCCTAACCCTAGCTCTAACCCTAACCCTTCCCCTAGCTCTAACCCTAACCCTAGCTCTAACCCAAACCCTAACCCTAGCTCTAACCCTAACCCTAGCTCTAACCCTAACCCTAACCCTAACCCTAGCCCTAGCCCTAACCCTAGCTCTAACCCTAACCCTAACCCTAACCCTAGCTCTAACCCTTGCTCTAACCCTAACCCTAACCCTAACCCTAGCTCTAACCGTAACTCTAACCCTAGCTCTAACCGTAACCCTAACCCTAACCCTAGCTCTAACCCTAACCCTAACCCTAACCCTAGCTCTAACCCTAACCCTAACCCTTCCCCTACCTCTAACCCTAACCCTAACCCTAGCTCTAACCCTAACTGTAACCCTAACCCTAACCCTAGCTGTAACCCTAACCCTAACCCTAACCATAACCCTAGCTCTAAACCTAACCCTAACCCTAGTTGTAACCCTAACCCTAGAAGTAACCCTAACCCTAGCTGTAACCCTAACCCTAACCATAACCCTAACCTTAGCCATAACCCTAACCCTAGCTCTAACCCTAACCCTAGCTCTAACCCTAACCCTAACCCTAACCGTAACCCTAACCCTAACCCTAGCTCTAACCCTAACCCTAACCCTAGCTCTAACCCTAACCCTAGCCCTAACCCTAGCTCTAACCCTAACCCTAACCCTAACCCTAGCTCTAACCCTAACCCTAGCCCTAACCCTAATCCCAACCCTAACCCGAGCTGTAACCGTAACTCTAACCCTAGCTCTAACCCTATCCCAAACCCTAGCTCTAACCCTAACCATAACCCTAACCCTAGCTGTAACCCTAACCCTAGCTCTAACCCTAACCCTAGCTGTATTCCTAACCCTAACCCTAGCTCTAACCCTAACCCTAGCTCTGAACCTAACCCTAATCCTAGCTGTAACCCTAACCCTAGCTCTAACCCTAACCCTAGCTGTAACCCTAACCCTAACCCTAGCTGTAACCCTAACCCTAACCCTAACCCTAACCCTAGCTCTGAACCTAACCCTAACCCTAGCTGTAACCCTAACCCTAACCCTAGCTGTAACCCTAACCCTAACCCTAACCCTAACCCTAGCTCTAACCCTAACCCTAACCCTAGCTCTAACCCTAACCCTAGCCCTAACCCTAGCTCTAACCCTAACCCTAACCCTAACCCTAGCTGTAACCCTAACCCTAGCTATAATCCCAACCCTAACCCGAGCTGTAACCGTAACTCTAACCCTAGCTCTAACCCTAACTCTAACCCTATCCCAAACCCTAGCTCTAACCCTAACCATAACCCTAACCCTAGCTGTAACCCTAACCCTAGCTCTAACCCTAACCCTAGCTGTATTCCTAACCCTAACCCTAGCTCTAACCCTAACCCTAGCTCTAAACCTAACCCTAACCCTAGCTGTAACCCTAACCCTAACCCTAGCTCTAACCCTAACCCTAGCTGTAACCCTAACCCTAACCCTAGCTGTAACCCTAACCCTAACCCTAACCATAACCCTAGCTCTAAACCTAACCCTAACCCTAGTTGTAACCCTAACCCTAGAAGTAACCCTAACCCTAGCTGTAACCCTAACCCTAACCATAACCCTAACCTTAGCCATAACCCTAACCCTAGCTCTAACCCTAACCCTAGCTCTAACCCTAACCCTAACCCTAACCCTAACCGTAACCCTAACCCTAACCCTAGCTCTAACCCTAACCCTAACCCTAGCTCTAACCCTAACCCTAGCCCTAACCCTAGCTCTAACCCTAACCCTAACCCTAACCCTAGCTCTAACCCTAACCCTAGCTGTAACCCTAACCCTAGCTATAATCCCAACCCTAACCCGAGCTGTAACCGTAACTCTAACCCTAGCTCTAACCCTAACTCTAACCCTATCCCAAACCCTTGCTCTAACCCTAACCATAACCCTAACCCTAGCTGTAACCCTAACCCTAGCTCTAACCCTAACCCTAGCTGTATTCCTAACCCTAACCCTAGCTCTAACCCTAACCCTAGCTCTTAACCTAACCCTAACCCTAGCTGTAACCCTAACCCTAACCCTAGCTCTAACCCTAACCCTAGCTGTAACCCTAACCCTAACCCTAGCTGTAACCCTAACCCTAACCCTAACCATAACCCTAGCTCTAAACCTAACCCTAACCCTAGTTGTAACCCTAACCCTAGAAGTAACCCTAACCCTAGCTGTAACCCTAACCCTAACCATAACCCTAACCTTAGCCATAACCCTAACCCTAGCTCTAACCTTAACCCTAGCTCTAACCCTAACCCTAACCCTAGCCCTAGCCCTAACCCTAACCCTAGCTCTAACCCTAACCCTAACCCTAGCTCTAACCCTAACCCTAGCTGTAACCCTAACACTAACCTTAACCCTAACTGTAACCCTAACCCTAGCTGTAACCCAAACCCTAACCCTAGCTGTATTCCTAACCCTAACCCTAGCTCTAACCCTAACCCTAGCTCTGAACCTAACCCTAATCCTAGCTGTAACCCTAACCCTAACCCTAGCTCTAACCCTAACCCTAGCTGTAACCCTAACCCTAACCCTAGCTGTAACCCTAACCCTAACCCTAGCTCTGAACCTAACCCTAACCCTAGCTGTAACCCTAACCCTAGCTCTAACCCTAACCCTAGCTGTATTCCTAACCCTAACCCTAGCTCTAACCCTAACCCTAGCTCTGAACCTAACCCTAATCCTAGCTGTAACCCTAACCCTAGCTCTAACCCTAACCCTAGCTGTAACCCTAACCCTAACCCTAGCTGTAACCCTAACCCTAACCCTAACCCTAACCCTAGCTCTGAACCTAACCCTAACCCTAGCTGTAACCCTAACCCTAACCATAACCCTAACCTTAGCCATAACCCTAACCCTAGCTCTAACCTTAACCCTAGCTCTAACCCTAACCCTAACCCTAGCCCTAGCCCTAACCCTAACCCTAGCTCTAACCCTAACCATAACCCTAGCTCTAACCCTAACCCTAGCTGTAACCCTAACACTAACCTTAACCCTAACTGTAACCCTAACCCTAGCTGTAACCCAAACCCTAACCCTAGCTGTATTCCTAACCCTAACCCTAGCTCTAACCCTAACCCTAGCTCTGAACCTAACCCTAATCCTAGCTGTAACCCTAACCCTAACCCTAGCTCTAACCCTAACCCTAGCTGTAACCCTAACCCTAACCCTAGCTGTAACCCTAACCCTAACCCTAGCTCTGAACCTAACCCTAACCCTAGCTGTAACCCTAACCCTAGCTCTAACCCTAACCCTAGCTGTATTCCTAACCCTAACCCTAGCTCTAACCCTAACCCTAGCTCTGAACCTAACCCTAATCCTAGCTGTAACCCTAACCCTAGCTCTAACCCTAACCCTAGCTGTAACCCTAACCCTAACCCTAGCTGTAACCCTAACCCTAACCCTAACCCTAACCCTAGCTCTGAACCTAACCCTAACCCTAGCTGTAACCCTAACCCTAACCCTAGCTGTAACCCTAACCCTAACCCTAACCCTAACCCTAGCTCTAACCCTAACCCTAACCCTAGCTCTAACCCTAACCCTAGCCCTAACCCTAGCTCTAACCCTAACCCTAACCCTAACCCTAGCTCTAACCCTAACCCTAGCTGTAACCCTAACCCTAGCTATAATCCCAACCCTAACCCGAGCTGTAACCGTAACTCTAACCCTAGCTCTAACCCTAACTCTAACCCTATCCCAAACCCTAGCTCTAACCCTAACCATAACCCTAACCCTAGCTGTAACCCTAACCCTAGCTCTAACCCTAACCCTAGCTGTATTCCTAACCCTAACCCTAGCTCTAACCCTAACCCTAGCTCTGAACCTAACCCTAACCCTAGCTGTAACCCTAACCCTAACCCTAGCTCTAACCCTAACCCTAGCTGTAACCCAAACCTAACCCTAGCTGTAACCCTAACCCTAACCCTAACCATAACCCTAGCTCTAAACCTAACCCTAACCCTAGTTGTAACCCTAACCCTAGAAGTAACCCTAACCCTAGCTGTAACCCTAACCCTAACCATAACCCTAACCCTAGCCATAACCCTAACCCTAGCTCTAACCCTAACCCTAGCTCTAACCCTAACCCTAACCCTAACCCTAACCGTAACCCTAACCCTAACCCTAGCTCTAACCCTAACCCTAACCCTAGCTCTAACCCTAACCCTAGCCCTAACCCTAGCTCTAACCCTAACCCTAACCCTAACCCTAGCTCTAACCCTAACCCTAGCTGTAACCCTAACCCTAGCTATAATCCCAACCCTAACCCGAGCTGTAACCGTAACTCTAACCCTAGCTCTAACCCTAACTCTAACCCTATCCCAAACCCTTGCTCTAACCCTAACCATAACCCTAACCCTAGCTGTAACCCTAACCCTAGCTCTAACCCTAACCCTAGCTGTATTCCTAACCCTAACCCTAGCTCTAACCCTAACCCTAGCTCTTAACCTAACCCTAACCCTAGCTGTAACCCTAACCCTAACCCTAGCTCTAACCCTAACCCTAACCCTAGCTGTAACCCTAACCCTAACCCTAACCATAACCCTAGCTCTAAACCTAACCCTAACCCTAGTTGTAACCCTAACCCTAGAAGTAACCCTAACCCTAGCTGTAACCCTAACCCTAACCATAACCCTAACCTTAGCCATAACCCTAACCCTAGCTCTAACCCTAACCCTAGCTCTAACCCTAACCCTAACCCTAGCCCTAGCCCTAACCCTAACCCTAGCTCTAACCCTAACCATAACCCTAGCTCTAACCCTAACCCTAGCTGTAACCCTAACACTAACTGTAACCCTAACCCTAGCTGTAACCCAAACCCTATCCATAGCTGTACCCCAACCCTAACCCTAGCTGTAACCCTAAACCTAACCCTAGCTATAACCCTAACCCTAGCTGTAACCCTAACCCTAGCAGTAACCCTAACCCTAGTTGTAACCCTAACCCTAACTGTAACCCTAACCCTAGCCGTAACCATAACCCTAACCCTAGCTGTAACCCAAACCCTATCCGTAGCTGTACCCTAACTCTAACCCGAGCTGTAACCGTAACCCTAACCCTAGCTCTAACCCTAACCCTAGCTGTATTCCTAACCCTAACCCTAGCTCTAACCCTAACCCTAGCTCTGAACCTAACCCTAAACCTAGCTGTAACCCTAACCCTAACCCTAGCTCTAACCCTAACCCTAGCTGTAACCCTAACCCTAACCCTAGCTGTAACCCTAACCCTAACCCTAACCATAACCCTAGCTCTAAACCTAACCCTAACCCTAGTTGTAACCCTAACCCTAGAAGTAACCCTAACCCTAGCTGTAACCCTAACCCTAACCATAACCCTAACCTTAGCCGTAACCCTAACCCTAACCCTTCCCCTAACCCTAACCCTAGCTCTAACCCTAACCATAACCCTAGCTCTAACCCTAACCCTAGCTGTAACCCTAACACTAACCTTAACCCTAACTGTAACCCTAACCCTAGCTGTAACCCGAACCCTATCCATAGCTGTACCCCAAACCTAACCCTAGCTGTAACCCTAAACCTAACCCTAGCTGTAACCGTAACCCTATCCGTAGCTGTACCCCAGCCCTAACCCTCGCTGTAACCCTAACCCTAACTGTAACTTTAACCGTAGCTGTAATCCTAACCCTAGCTGTAACCCTAACCCTACCTCTAGCTGTAACCGTAACCCTAACCTCCTTGAACACTCTAGCAACCCCATACAACACCCTAGCAACACCCTAGTAACTGCCTAGAGCTCCATATCAACTACCTAGCAGCACCCTAGATCTCTGTATCAACTACCTAGCAACATCATAGCAACCGCCTAGAACTCCATATTAACCACCTAACAACAATCTAGTAACTGTCTAGAACACCACAGCAACCACCTAGAACTCCATCGCTACCACCTAGCAACACCCTAGCTACCACCTAGAATACCCTAGCAGCCACGTAAAACACCGTAGCAACTATCTAGCAACACCCTAACAACCACGTAAAACACCTTAATAACTACCTAGCAACACCCTAGTAACCACCTAGAACACCCTAGCAACCGCATACAACACTATAGCAACCATCTAACCACACCCTAGCAACCACCTTGTACACCATAGCACACATCAAGTTTTGATGAAGAGTTAATTTAGCTCTGTATATATGTGTTGCAAATCAACTCGTTGCCCTGATATTATATCACATACACAATACTCTGTGCTGAAGAGAGTGAACAGTGTCTGTAGTATGAGCAGAAAGAAAGTCGACTTTGCATTGGTGGCAACCACACTTCACAATTTCTGCAGGAATTGTCTAGTTACATATTACTTATGTATATATCATATGAATCTCTTCAGCACAACCTAGAAGTGCATGGTACTCTACGTACAAAATAAGGCCCAAGCCTCACAGGCTTTTGGTTATTTAAAAAAAGCGTATTAAATGAACCAAAGCGGCCCTCCAGACTGTGCATGTGACGTGCATTCTCTTACAGACATTCAGCCATGTGGTGCAGCAGGGGTACGGAGGGCGGGCTGGGGGGGGGGGGGTACTTCTGGAAGGCCCCATTCATCACTAGTGCTTGGGAGAATCAGAGGACAGCGGGGAGACTGCAGAATGGCGATAATACGGAAGCGCGAACGGGGACTCGGCAGCGGGGAACGTCGTGGTTACGAGGGAGCGGCCCGGATCGCGCCTCGGCCCCCACGCCACACTTGAGTTATTCAGGACGGCTGGGCTGCGGGGGGGGGATGTCGCAGGTACCCCTCAGCCCCCCAGCTCTGGGTGTGAACACAAGGAGTGTGTGTGTGTGTGTGTGGGGGGAGGGGGATAGCTCTGGGTTTGTACACAAGGAGTGTGTGTGTGTGTGGGGAGGGGGATTTAGGAAAGAGGAATGACAGTGGAACAGGTCTCTTAATGAAGGCAGCCAACAGATGTTGGGAAATTCGGAGCATTAATGGGAGAATTTCATTTGATATCGCCTCCTTCACCCCACTAACTTGTTGTTGGGGACAACCAGGATAACAGGTTTTTGGGTCCTGGACATTCCTCTATAAACAGTCCTAGCGCGTAACTTTGCATTTGTCCAGTTTCATGGACGTCCCTTAAACACAACAAATTTCACAGGAATGGCCTTAGAATATGATTTCATTTTATTACTATTATTCAGTTAAAAAAGTTTCTGTCAATAGTCATTCATGTTAATTGATCAGGAATGTTATCAACGTTGAACAAACGTGCCATATGAATTCACTCACTTGGCATGATCCTAAAATGTATTTGACACATCACTTCATGATGTTTGTCATGACTAACCATCAGGAAATGTTGCAAGTCAGTTTATAAGTGACATGGACTTAACTGTTCTCTGTGACAGAACTTGTTTCAATTGATGAATAGGACATGGGAATACTGTAATCATCAAAGCAAACATTCAACCAGAAACATTTAAAAGCAAACATTGAAACTGAATTTTCTCCAGTATTCTTGAAATATTGAATGTCATCTCAGATCATCTGTTCATTTTTATTCAGGGCATGAAATTAACACCCACAGGCCAGAGTGGCTCATGCATTCTAAAAAATTTTACAATATGTACTTTTACAATATAACACAATCTGGTTGGTTACCTGCTGAAGTTGTTGCTAGAGTAGAAAATCTTACAAGCCACTATCAAATTTTATCCGAATTTTGGGGGTGGCAGGTATTAATGTCATACCCTGCTTTTTATTTCTTTTTCACTTTTTCAATTATAACGTTTTTATTTATTTTTTTACAGTATAATGGAATGACACTGAATTTACCTTTTGGCCTTGCTCCCTGCTTTTACGGCCTTGTTTTGCGTCCTCGTGCTTTTCTGTTTAGGCTCGACTCGACCAGGTCTCTCTAATTCTTTCTTTCTCTATTTCCCATCCCTTCTTCTCTCTCTGACCAATAGTGACGGACCCTTTATCGACTGAGTCTCTCGCCAGGGGCTGTTTGTGGTCCCTGTGAAAATGGTCTGATTAGCCCGAGAGGAGCTTCAGTGCATCACACGAGGAGGATACACCATGCTCTCCCAGACAGGGGACTCGGAGACAACAACTCACACGTGCTTGGAAATATTTCCCAAGATTCCAAGTGTTTCACATTTTCCAATATTGCGTGCCACCAGGGGGATTGGAATGTACCAAGTGTGGACAAACGCCACGGCTGTTTTCGATTTCGGAAGCGCTCTGGAATATGGTACAGAGTGTGCGGCGTGTGGTGCTACTGCTCCAAAGCATTCAGCCGCAGTATTGTCAGGTTGTCGGAGCCTTGTGTAAAATTCCTTGTAGCTTTTTATCATCAAAATTTTACAACCAGTGATTTACATGGGCAATTCAGAGGCAATAGTGTGTGTGTGTGTTTGTGTGTGTGCGTGTGTGTGCGTGTGTGTGTGTGTATGTGTGTGGGGGGGTAGGTGTACACAGGGGACAATGTCATAAGATATTGATGCTTAAATTTTAAGGCTGCAACTCTAACTTAGAACACGAGACCATGAAAGATACTAAACCCGGCTATCTGAGTTCAGGTGTACTTTTGAGATGCGCCGTTAAACTATTACCCTCCGCGTGCAACCGAGCGTGTCAATGAAACGGCGGCACGGTCGTGGGGACGGCGAGCGTGCCGACGGGGCACCGCGCCCGCGGCTGGAAGCTGCGTGTTAAGGTTCCTCGCTCGATGGCCGCAGTCATTTGTCCTGAGCACAGTGAGAAAAGAAAGGCAGTCCAAAACAGCCAGAACAGCCCTCGGGAGACTGCACACCTCCGTCACTCTTAACAGTTGTCATGCCAGCCGATAAATCTTAACCAGCTCTCTGTTTTTCCCCAGATGTAATTGAAGTGTGCTCGTAAACTTTGTTGGTCCCGTCTCACGCACAGTCGGACTGACAAAGGGATACATCCATATCCACCCCCACACCCACAAACAAACGTATAGACAAATACACTCACGCACGCACGCACACACACACGCACGCAAGCACGCACGCACGCACGCACGCACACACACACACACACAAACAAGCAAACGTACAAATACACACACGCACGCACGCACACACACACACACACACACGCACACACACAAAGGCAAACGTGAAGGCTTCACTCCACCTACTGGTAGCGGAGGTAAAAATCCAGAAAGCATGCATTGATCAGCACACCAGTGCTAAAGGCTTTTTTATGTTTACTGCATTCATCTGTTAAAAACACAAGTTCAGCTTATTCCCTGTGAAATGAAACACGTGTGTGCGTGTCTGCATTTGCATGTGGGTGTGTGCGTATGTGTTTTTGCATGCGAGTATGTGTGTGTGTGTGTGTGTGTGTGTGTGTTTGTGCGTGCAGGGCACAGACAGTCTTTTTGGACCAGACACAGTCCACCAAGCCCCCATCCCTCGCCCCCACCAACAACCCCTGGACTTTGAATCCACATCCTGAGCATCTGTTCAGCAGATAACAGCACCTGACATGGCCTGTAAGGGCTCCCAATCCCTGGATTTGGCATTTGCAATAATGCTGCTTCGATTATTTTCCCTATGAATCACATCCGCACAGGATAAGAGCAAAATCGCCAGTTTCTTATAAATAAGGGCTTATAGAAATAATGTAAATATTCCCTTGTTATTTATTTCTTTATTTATTTATTTTTCAGTCATGTCTCAGTGTCTCGTCTCTCTTTTGGATATGCCTTGACGCATTGACGCATTACTCACTGTTCATTAGTCCCTTACAGGTACGTCATCTGGAGTGACAAAGCCGAAAGCTGTTTATATACTGCGCTATTTTTCGCTAAGGCGCATTATTTGTTGTGATTAATAGAGCCATTTATTTGCTTTCATCACAGTGGAGGGGGGGGGGGGGAGGGAGGAGGGAGGGAGGGTTTGGGGAAAATGCGGGTGCTTGATCCTGTTTCAGGAGCGTAATCTGAATAGCGGGGGGGGGGGGGGGGAGGAGGGAGGGAGGGTTTGGGGAAAATGCGGGTGCTTGATCCTGTTTCAGGAGCGTAATCTGAATGGTGGAGCTTGCGAGTCTCGGGGAGTCTTTGTTCCGGGACGGCGGGGGGGGGGGGGGGTGGGGGGGGGGGGGGTTGCGGAGGTGAGGCGCACGGCGAGGCTTCTTCCCTCTCTCAAATCCTCCGGCTCAATACTCCTCTTTATTCTGGGCTCCGGCGCCCCTGCAGCCTGGCGGCTTCGGACCGATAGGCAACAGGATGGGGGGGGGGGGGGGGGGGGGGGGGGGAATCAAATAAAATGCAGCCGCTCCATCTGGAACGAATGCAGCGTCGCTTGCAGACGCTCATCTCTTTGATTAAAACTCAATCTTGTGTCTGGCAGACAGACAGGCAGGCAGGCAGGCAGGCAGGCAGGCAGGCAGGCACACAGGCAGACAGACAGACATGCGACTGCATCAATATCCTTTGGACAAGGGGAAAAATAAATACAATACCGTTGGGGCAAGGGTAGAAATAAAATAATATTTGAAAAAAAAAAAAACACCCCCCTCGTCCTCCCTCCCAGATTGTTTGTCTGGAGAATTGGCACGCTTCTTGACAAGAATTCAAACTTTAAAAGCAATCTTAATGGACTAGAAAATGGTATGGGCCAGTATTAAGACGGCTACAGCTGCTGGATCACTTGTTCTCACACACAGTTGTATGAAAATGCATGATTTATAGTTACCCCTAAGTAGGGAAAGACCCCATTTTGACAGCGGAGGGGAAAGTGGGGGGGGGGGGGCACACTAAAATTCAGAATCGATATATTTGAGGCATAACATGCTGTTGTAATTTGTTTACAAGTTCTGCTCAGATGGGAGGGCTTGAGTAGACAGACAGGTGCCCCAGATCTTCAAAATCTGCCTTATGTTATAATATACAGTACATCTTGTCAGTTACACAACAAAATCAATTCCATTTCATAAAATGTCTTATTCATCTCATTTCTGAGAACTCAGTGACAGTGTAGCTTAAAATTTAACTGTACCCATGTGCCGTTCTTTCTTGGCGTACAAACTAAAATAATAGGCAGAGAAAGAAAAAAAATGAGAATGGGCCTTCCTTTTATCATAGAGTACTTTTCTGTCAAAGCATCACAACTTGCTGTCTGCTTGGCTTTTATATACAGTGAAGTCCCTGGGACTTGGACATTGATGTAACTTTTGGATGCATTGATGCAAGTTTTGGCTCTGTACTCTAGTACAATGAATATGAGGTTAAAGTGCAGACTGTCAGCTTTAATTTGTGGGTATTTACATCCATATCAGGAATTACAGCCCTTTTCATTTTTTTTCATTTCAATTTGTTTCATTGTAAACTTGCTGCTGTTGAATGAAGTGAAAACAAGGTCTTGCTTTACGCCTCAAACAGCACTCACAACTTTGTGGATAAACCAAGCATAGATAGCTGCTAAAGAGTAACCTTGATATGCTTTGAAAATCACCTGATATTTTTCTGTCATGAAAAAACGATTTCTGTTTTCAGTGGATGAATTGCAAAGAACTCGAGTTTTCGAACGTGATGTGGTTGAGTGCCTCATTGGTGTGCAGTGCAGACCAAAGTTGTGCCCACTTCAAATTTAGAATTCAACAAGTACTCACCCCTTCTGAGCAGGGCCCAAAACTAGTTTGCCTCCTGCAAGCAAAGCAATGCATTGTTTTCTTGTATAAATATATACATGCAATGAAACCAAGGTTTGGGTACAATAAAAATGAGTTTCTATGACTTTCAAAAGCTTGCAATAAATGCTTTTTTCCACAGATAAATTGGCAGTGGGATGTTCAGTAATCACCAAAACTTGCCAGATTGCGAGGAAAAAAGCAACTTTTAAATGTATTTGTAAATAAAAGTTCAGAATGGATTTTCACTGAATCCAGACCAGAATCCTTTTCTGGTATGACACTGCTTTCATCGTCTCCCTGTTAAGAATGAATGAGGAAGGAAAACAGGGGAGTTAAACCTGAGCTGGCACATCAGGTAGCGTGCTTGTGCTGATCTCTTTTTCCAAACAGGAATACAACTGACTACTGCTTTACTACACTGAACACTCTTCCTTGTATATGCTCCCCATCTGTTCTTAAGTGTGCGTAGTAAATACTTTTTATACACAGTTTTTGCAAGCAAGAGGCATGTTAAAGCAATGCACTGACCAGTAAAACACCCACGAGAAAAAGCTTCATAGAAAAAAACCCCCCATGCCTGATACCCCCCACTTTCCCCTAGCAACTGTGGATGAATGAACGCACACCGGTCGATTGTGTGAATGAGGCTCATCCGGAGCACGCTAACAGTGGCGCTACGTCGCCCGAGTGTTATGTGCTACCGCAGCGGCAGCGGCGCATCAATAACGTCGTTACGCCATGTTGTGACAACAACGAATCAGCATCCTTACAACGTCTAAGCGCAGGTGGCCAGAGTGTTCGCGCGACGTGAGATTCGTCGCGACAACAATAGCAGCCTTCGCGACGACGCCGTAGCCGCGGCGCACAGCAGTCGCCTAATTGGTGATGCGGGTGAAGGAGATGTTCGCCGTCTTTTGACGCGTCGCCGTTACTCAACGGTTTCCCCCCCCCCCCCGCAGTGGGCGGAGAGCAGCTCGGCAACGAGGAGAGCTCCAGCGGCCAACCTCTATTTCGCATGTCACTGCCCCGCCCCCCCCCCCCCCCCCTCCCTTCACTCCGGCACTTAAGCGTCTGTCGAGCAGGCTCACGGCACGCGGCCACGCACAGACGGGACAGGATGGTGCGGCGCGGGGCGGGGCGGGGCGGATTCGGCCCTGACGCCATCCTGCCCGGGCCGGCCGACACAGTGTTTTCGTGACGTGTGGCGTGAGGTACGAGGGCCATACGCTGAAAACGCGGCATAATTAGTTACCTCAGCGAGCTCCGCTGCACGCTGGTCCAGGACCTATTGAGACGGAGTGTGAGAGAACACGGTGCTCAATCTGGTCACCCCCCCCACCCCCCCTCCCCTCCCACCACAAACTGCCGCCTGCCCCCCCCACCGCTCATCATTAGGATTCATCCCTCATCATCCGCCAAGCTATGACCCTGTAATAGCCAGCCACCGTGGCCTCCGCAAATGAACAATAAAGCTGGGAACCCTGCTAGGGTCTATGAAGATGGAGTGAGCCGTTTGCCAAAGTCCTTAATTTCACACAAATGCGCCTCGGAGTACGAGCGGCTGCCGGGATGGATAAGAGCGGGGGACGGCGGCATCTCTCTCTCTCTCGGTGTCCAGCCTGAGATAAATTTATTATTTTTTTTGTTTCTTCCCCCCCCTCCCCCCCCCATCACCTTAGAAATTCTACACACTGGCTCTCATTGTACAGGAAGGCTGGAGAGAGAGAGCCGCACCTGAGACTGTTGAATTCGGAGTAAGGAATGTGTAAACAGCACACAGAGTGCACACATACATTTTTTAGCACGGGCAGGCCAGGGGGAGGCTATCGGCGACGCAGCAGCGCGGGGAGGGGAGGGGGGGCTGGGGGAGAGGTTGGGGGAGGGGGGGAGGGGGGGAGGTGGAGGGCGGAGCGCCAAGTTTGCCGCGGTGTCTACCTCTCCTGTCTTGTTTACCGCGGAGGTCGGTTTTTTTCTTCTCCCGGCAAACACACGCGGCATGATTAACTCTGCCGAGGTTTCGGCTACAAGGGGGCGGCCGTTTTGAAAGGCAAGTGGAAAGTTGTTCAGGGGCAGAAGGGAGCGAGAGAGAGCGAGAGAGAGAGAGAGAGAGCGAGAGAGAGAGAGAGAAAAAGCGGTCAGATCGCGAGCCACCTGGGGACGTGGCGGGGATCAATACGGCGGGAGTGACAGCGGCACACTTGATTAAAAGTGACTGCTACATCTGGCAGCCTCGGCCATTACTTTCCCACTCCGGGTCCCTGGGGTTTGGGGGAGCATGAAGTGACAGGCACCAGTCAGCCTTCCATTACCACCTACCCAGCCCTTACAGGTATTTGTTATATTTTGTGCTAAAATAATTACAGTCTGAAGGCCTGGGCTGCAAAAAAGAGGTGGCGGCGGGCAGTGGGGGGGTGGGGCGGTGGGGAGTTGGGGGGGGGGGGGGGTAGGGGTGGATGGCGGGGGGTCAAGGTTGGGGGAGGTTGAGGGGTTGGCAGCTGGATAGAGGGAGGGGTTTGGTGGGCTTCCACGCACCATATAAAAGCAGGCAGCCATTCTTTTTTTTTCCGATGGCCTCCCTGAAAGGAGATAGTGAAGGAGTGGTCCTTTGATGCCATTCATTGTTAACATTCCCGTGCCAGAGCACTCATTTATATTACACCCACAGACACAAAGTGTTTTTTATTAAAGTGAGATTCGCAGGAACAAAGTGAGCTCTGGCAGCCATTGTTGTCCTTCCACGGCGAAACTCACGTTTCTTTCCTTCTAAGAGGACAAAGCATTACAGTCAAACGCATCCTGTAGAAACGAAGAAGTGATATACGGCACACATGCGGAGCGTGATGCTCGTAGCATAATGCATTCAGATATTAGGATGCAAGCCTTTAACAAGGTCCCAGCTAGAGTCAACCAGCTGCCTGATGTGCTTCTGTTGTCAAACAGTGGTTGATAATATAAAAGCCTCAAAAGCAGCCCACCCATCCCCCTCCCACCCCTCCCCGACACACACACACACACGCACACACACACATCAAACACATACAAGGACGGGCAACTTTTAGGGGGCTCTACCACTGCTTGTCAGCTCGGATCGCTATTCATAATGAAAGGCACCCTAGCTTCATTATGCTGCTTTACAATGCACCGCTCAGCAAGACAGGACACTATTTTATTCATTACCAGACACACCATTTCTCTCCCGAGCCTCCCTTAAGGAAGCCATTGTGAACTTCATCATTTTTGTACATAATGATTTGTTTTTAAAAACACATCTCGTAATGACAGAATAATAATACACCGCGAACATAGTACGGGAAAACTTTGTACTACCTCACATAATCAAAACGCGCCTTCCTGGCGTTGTTTTGTACGAAACTGTTGAGGTTGAATTATGTCAGATCAGAGAGGGTTAAACCCCCAGCCCGCCACCTCCTCAGTCTGTCTGGCTTTCTAGCGCTAAGCATTCCCTTAGTAACAAGACAGAGAAACGTGTCGCCGTACTTCGCGCCTCCGGGAGACCCTGATTGGCCGAGTCTGTTACAGCCGGAGCGCGCGGTCAGTGACAGACTGGAGAAATTACCGGCGAGAGAAAGATGGCCGCGTGCTCTTGTTTGGTCCGGAGTACATTTAATACAGTGACTGTGCAAGCCTCTGAGACAGTAGGTGACAGCAAGAGACACCGAGACAGCCATTTTTTTTTTTTTCACCCCAATTCGGAGAGGCCAATTGCTCATCCAGTCACCGCAATCACCATAAATTTCACCGTCAAAAAGTCTGCATCCAGCCAGGTTTCCGTGCAAGTTGCCGCAGCAAGCTACCACACCTAATGTTTAACAGCAGATCAACCAAATATATAGCCTATACTTTACTGTTGGCTTCTCCTGCCCTCTCCTCTACCTGTGCCCCATAGCAATCCTGTACACTCCAACTGGCATTTATCCAATGTGTCTTCAAGTCGTGTGCTAGGCTACTTCACACTGGTCTATATTGTAACACTTAGCATTGAGCTAGTGTCTATAACACTGTCAGAGGCAAAGTTTAGAGCTGACATTAGCGGCCATTTTGTGCCAAGAAGCACTGCATTCCTATTTACAGGGATCCATTAGCGACAATCAAAAGCCACCATTATGGTGCCATGGAGCAACAACTTTGGATTCCCCAGAGTTCCCCTGCACACTCCCCTAGTGCTAAATTAACCCGGGACCATGCCCCCATTAGGGAGGTTCATGTGTTCTTGTTGACGAAGGCTGAGCAGCTAATTAAAGTGCCATTCATCTGTGGGTTGTCACCTACTGCAAATTAACACTGGAGCCATAGTCTACAGCAAACAATGCCTTTCTACCTCATTTACTTCAATATAAGTTGCCATGGGTACCAAATTTAAATCTATTAGGGGACTGGCATCTGCAACAGTCTGCAGAGGATTGAACACACAGAAACTCGCATGAGATGAAACATATCTGCCCATTTGCCTTTGCTGAGAAAAGACAAAAAATGAAATGCAAAGTGTTTCTGTCATTTAAACCACATCTCAACTGACACGATGGCAGTAGTGGTCCCTATCCAGCCATTTCTATGTGTTGAAAATAGCTTAATTTCTTCTGCTTGTACTCCAAACCACAGTACAGCATTATTATGTAAAGGTTAGGGATTAAATCAAATGAAGATTAATCAAATGAAACACTTCTGTTGCACTTTATGTTTTGTTGTTGTTGGTGGTGGTGGTGGTGGTGTTGCAATAGCTGTGTATTATGTTTCTTGTTTTCACAAGGACGCAATGTACTCCTTCACAAACACATTTAATGAAATGTTTCCAGCTTGGTCTATCAGTCAAAAGATGTGATGATAACATGAACATGTCTGTACAGGCACGGGTGCAAACAGAAATCAGCAAAAAATGCTATTGCACACCCACTATTCTGTCCCAGCGGGTGTCTTTTTGAATCAATAGCCCACTGTAGTGGAATATCAGTTCTCTGAAGAGCTCCACTACTCATAAACTCCCCCTGCAGGCCATGGTACGTAAAGGCAGAAAGGTGATACGACTGTGTGGAGAAAGAACGGGGTTCCTAAAATCTTTCACCACATTTTTTTGTCAAACATAATTAAAGAACCTCTATGTACCACAGGAAGCAGAGGGATCGCTTCTATGCATTGCTGCCCGTTTCTTGTCTTTTAGCAGTGAATCACTCATGGTAATTCAATCTGAAATCTGCACACCGAACAGACAACACACCGCTCCTAATTGAATAAACACCAAGAAATATTTGTCAAATTAATTGGCCTGGACTTTTATGCCAGAATCCAAGCCCACTGTTTTGTGTGCTGGCATACAGTACCAGCATACAGCACAGATTTGTAAACATGGGTGTAACACCGCACAGTGCCGGCGAGCGCTTTCAAGAACTCGCAGGGTGTCAGGAATCCCAGGACCAAAGACGGGCCAGGACTGCTGTGTCTCCTCACACGCGCCTGGGCTGTCCAAGCTGCCACTGCTTTTCCCAGCTGTCACCCTGCTTATTTTCTGGCCACAGCCTGCAGCTGCGGACGCTACTAGCCACGGATAAAGCCTCTTAAACGGCCTCGATACCCGCCTTCGGGTCATCTGGCGCCGTCAGCTCCAAATCTACTGGAGGAACTCGGTCATTCATCAGCAAAGACCCTTTAACCTCCCAGCCAATCAAAGAGCAGAAAGGTTGCCAGATAATTAGAGCTTTCCGATAAAGGAAGAAAAAAAAAATCAGAGACAGAAAAAGTACAGCGCAGTCACCCTTTGCTGTCTAAGAATTAAGAAAATAAAGATGAAACTGTTCTGATACTGAACGAAAGCAAATCTGAAAGGCTTTCACTTATTAAAAATGAAGCATGAGCATATGGTTAGGTTCATATTTAAGGTCACACCGTAATATTATGAATAACTGTAATTGGGTTCAGTAATTCCAATGTTGTGATACTGGTGATATAGCACATTAAACAATATTTACTATTTATGTTATGGATTATGCTTTAAAAATTGTACAATAATAATAATAATAATAATAATATAGATCTAATGTCACTGTCTTCTCTGTCGTCAACATTTCAAATAATATGTATGTAATAATATATAACTGAAAATATATTTTTAAATTTAGTATGTATTCTGGATTGTGAAGATGGCACCAAACAAACATATTTGCTTAGTTCTCCCTACATAGTCTGAGTAAATTTCATCGAAGATCATCAGTCACGTGTACTATGACTCATTTTTGCCGCAGGGAATGCCAATTAGTCCTCAAAAATCACAGATCTTAGAGCATAGCTCTAGTACAGAGCTATGGGCAGGGGTTACAGAGGTGGGGTGAGAATTGGGTATACCTGAAGTAGCCTAAAGTATGTTATACTTTAGCATACTTTAAGTATAATTAAATCGTTTATATAATTATAATTCAACCATGTCTAAATACTGTTTTTTTTTCACATGGGTAGGCAGCCATACACTTGCTATTTTCTGAGCCTATTGGAAATTGCTGTATAACTAAAAACACTACGGAAATGTGATGAAGGACGTGGTCACAATATTTTGAAACTGCAGCATGTCGTATGTATTGATACGCAACACAGGAGCGCCTGCATTTTCCTCAGACTGCAAACACAGTTCTTGTGTGAACTCCACCGAGCGGCGGGTCAAAGGAAGGGGGTGCTTCTGCGCTAATCCCTGTCTCTTAAGACAGGGAGTGTGGCACAGTGGGTAAGGAACTGCGCTTGTAACCGAAAGGTCGCAGGTTCGATTCCCGGGTAAGGACACTGCCGTTGTACCCTTGAGCAAGGTACTTAACCTGCATTGCTTCAGTATATATCCAGCTATATAAATGGATACAATGTAAAGTGCTAAGTAAAAGTTGTGTAAGTCGCTCTGGATAAGAGCGTCTGCTAAATGCCTGTAATGTAATGTAATGTAATGTTAAGAGAGCGTATTTCAGTGGCGCTGTGCTTTAATACGAGGCCGGAGGAGCCGAAAAGGCAGCGACAAGACAAGACATCAGACCTGATGCCCGTCCCGTATGGTGAAGCCACACTATACGCGGCCCCGCCGCCTCCATTCATTTTGAATGAAGGGTGGCGGGCCAGACCCCGCAAGGCATGTTGGGATCGCTGCCGGCGTGGCGAGAGGGGTGGCGAGGCCGCAGGGAAGATGGCAAAAATTCTACTTTGACCCCCTCGCCGCGTTGCGGTAACCAATCTGATTTGATCTAATGATCCGTCAAGTAAATTGTCCCTATTTTTTTCTAATTTTAGTTCCACATTCTATCGTTCCACAATGGAGGACCTAACTCGTCATTTCCGTATCGGGCTTCCCAACTTAATAAAATCTCCTACAGAGACATTAATAAGAGGAACTAGCGTGGAGAAAAGTCTCTGAAATTTTCGGTGGCTCTGCAATGTAGTTATCGCCATTAGCTACTGTCACTGTCCAGTCTGAATAAAAATCATTTTTGCAGTAACCTAGCTCTGAAAAATGTTAATAAGCTGCCTAGCTAGGCTGTCTAATGTCTAGCTATAGTGAGTAACAGCAAACAGTAACAAACAAAAAAAAATCTTAATGTATGAGTTGCTAGTTGTTCACTTCTACCAGCCACCTAGCTAGCTAACCAGATATAACTTTGAAGGCATTATCTGGCTAATTAGCCAGACAATGTTTTTGTTGTTGGTTGTTACTCACTAGCTAGACATTAAACAGCCTAGCTAGGCAGCTGACTAACATCTTACAGATCTAGGTTACTGCAAAAATGATTTTTATTCATGAATATGAAACACGATATTAAACCCGGTCAACATTTAACGAACACAACTGTCTGTCAAAAATAGGTAACACGCCCACAAACAGCCGATTGTGGGGACGCAGCGCGGCGACAGGCGGCCATCGCCATGTATAGTGTGGCTTCACCGTTAGGCTCCAGCAAGCAGCTGTTCCAGTTACCAAGGCAACAACACCAGGGAGTACAGTGCAAGTAAAATCCTACGTCAAGATATTTTGACTATGATGGATGAAAGATTTTTTTGTTTGTTTGTTTTTGACCTTGCTTTATTTGTTTATACTTTCTGACCCCAAAAAAGTATAAACAAATAAATAATCTGTCTTTTTACTCTCTAAACAAAACTATGTTAAAGATACCTGGTTAATCAGTAAGGTGGATTACTTTTCATGTGAAACAAAAGGTAAAGGAAACTTACTCTATTCTATGAAAAAAGCAGAAAATACATTCAAGATGTTCAACAGAGGTTTGGACAATTATGACAACAACCTTGGAGATGTCTGGTCCTGATCAATTAAGACAGTGCTCTTAGGCTTCGTAATTTGCTTATGGTGTATTTCATAAATTTAATTAATAGTGTTTTCTTATTATAAATTGGCATTTGATAACAAACAACTCACTTGTCTAAGGACAAGGTAGGGTAGCATCAACAAAATCTCAAATCACTTCTCCATTTAATTGAGATTTTGTGAGTATTTCTACAAGTACATTACCAAAGTACTTTGATGGTGCTCATGCAGTATACTATGTTTTCAATCCTGTGTTGCTCTTGTTTCAAACATAAGCCATGGCCATTATGCTTAATTAAAGTAATGCAACGTACCTTGAAGTAAGTCACAGAAAGGTAATTAAATCCTGAGGAAATGACAGGGTCTCTACTTCAGTATCGTGGTTCTGCTACTTGTTATGTAAATGGACTGATGTATGTATAATTGCATAATTAAATCAGACGTTAAGCAAATTACATGCTTGCGTTAAACTGTAGTAGTCTCACATCTAGCTGTCATGGTAACAAAACTAATGGTGACGAGATTTTTTCAAATCAAGTTATTAAAATGCATCATCTATTTAATAAAAAATTGCATCTGCTTTGCTTTCTCCATCATTGCAAGGATTACTCTGCATTCTGTTTACTGCTGTAATTTGCTTCTTTTTGGCATTTCTGAATAGGCCCAAGGTCTTCTGAATGAATTCATGGTGTGGAGTGCATCTTAACCACAACCTCTGAAAATACTGAAATCTTCTTGGAACTAAAAGGTATCTTCATTTTTGATACTATTCATCTACTGTTTAAGTCAATGAAAATGTATTATTTCCTGACTAAATTGATGGTGAATAATTTAATTCCATCAACCTGATACATGTCAGCTTCTCTGTCTCTTAAATGTTCTTTTCACAATGCAGACCTACAGCCAAATGTAGAAATGCTCTAATTGTTGTTGTCCTTGATCGATACAAGCAGTACATTTTTCAAAAGTACTTTTTTTTTCATAAAGAAAAAGCATTCTCCCCAAACAAACAATTTCAGATGAACAGCTTTTCCAAGTACTGGGAAATATATCTGATCAACCTGTAAAGCAGTAGTTCAGAAATTTAATAATATATTCTAGTTTGCTCTTCACAGAGAATTATGCAGTGATTCTGATAAAATGCATTGTAACTAACAGATGATATTTGTCATTAATTTCAGTGCAAGCATAAGCCAACATTAATTGAGCTTAAAAGGATATTCCACTCAAAAAGCACATTCATGTTTTTAAACCTACGCTGGGTGTTCTCAATTTATTTACTATTTTTTACTTTGATGCATGAACAGAACATGAACAGAAGAACTGAACAGAACTATGCCCTCTCTTGGAGGGTGTGTATACACCAAGATTTTGCAGCAATAAATGAGTAAACTCTCTCTTACATCTTCCAAGACATGGTAGATTGTGGGATAAATTGAGCTATTAGGGAATGGACTGAATGTAATAATGTAATATGTCTTTCATTTCACTCTACAATATCTCCTTTTATTAGCATACATGATCAATTCATTATCATCTATCTCTGTTGAGCCACTTGGGGTACCTTAGAAACATTAGCCTTGCCAACCCAACATTTCAAAGAGCAGGTGTTCCTGCCTTGAAAGGTCGGTGTGTTTATGAATATTAATGAAAAAGGCTGAGCTTCCATTCGGGTCTTGTTTAATTCTTTCCTCTTTCCTTTTTAAATAACGGTCATGCTTTGAAATTCTTATGTTTGCGCACTGTTACACATTAAGGCTCAAGTGGGAACAGCCCACCGAAAACTTTTAATTAATTTAATGGTGCTTTTAGTCCTGATATTATGTCAAAAAATAATATCCATTAAGGACATCCATTATGTCACGGGTCAAATTGACCTGCAAAGTGTAAGTACTCAAAACAGTAAAATTATCCTAAAACAGAAAAAACAAATGTTATGGTGATGAATGAATAAACACAAGAACATTCCAACCATTGTAATCATTTACAGTTAATAAATGTATTGACTATGTATGTACAGTAACTTGAATTTCATAAATGTGACCATAAAACACTATTTACCAAAATTGATCAGTGACATAATCTTTGTAAGTAAAGTGTGCACAGATATTCTGTTGCACAGTTGTGGATGAAAACACACATTTAAGTTCAAGACTCCAAAAGAGTAAAATTCAGTGACTGGCGAGAAAAAGGTAAAACTGGATGAGAATTAATTAGAGTTTTGGGTGAGGTACAGCTTACACTGAGATGGTAAGTTGCTCAATATTTTAACCCTTTAAAACCCACTGTCTTAAATAAACCCCATTATCTGTAAAACATTATGCAGATCCAATAACCAAATCCTAATCCTGAGTCTCACTCAGTAAACATACAGGGCACATGTATTCTGAAAACAACAACAAAATCCAAAAATCATTTTGTATTTTGTTTATTCTGTAGTGATTAAATGTACTTCCTGATACTAGACAAAACCAGATATTCTCTCCAAATGTACTGTAGGATGCATACAGTACAACAGAAGGATAAATAAAGCAGTAAAAATTGACAGTTTTCCCAAAGGTGGGTCCAAATTGGAATATTGTGTGTACTTTTTTCCCCAGCCATATTCCACTTCCAGAAGCTAATTGAGGGTGGTACCCCCTGGAACTCCCCAAAACAAGTATTCTTTATTTACCCATTCTCTCTTTTTGACCAAGACTTGTATTTCTCTCTATACTATTCTGCAACTGCCAATAACATTTGGATAGCTGATCATTGACACCTTGATAACACTGTTTTAGTAGATTACTGGGATTTGCAAAATTAGCCAATCTTGCTCTTCTGAACAGGGGGCATCAGTGAGTCCTAGGGACTTTCTTTGCTGTCAGTTTGGAAAATTACGACCTGGACTGTTGGTGTGAAGATTGCCTGTGTTGTCCTGAATTCCATGATTTAGAGGAGGCTCACGAGATAGTAGGTAGGGCAGGTAGTTTTTCTATTTAAACTCTTAATTGTCCTAAAATTGCTTTTAATTGTTTCACATGATTAATAAGTGCCCCAGTTATTTAAGGATCACCCACGACTTGCTGCCAATTCCTTTTATTTCTCCCTTGATTGCACTAAATGCTGTTCCATTATTTTCATGTACTTCACATGCAGTTGTAAGTATAATGAGGATATGAAACTATTTTGATTATTAGAGGTGGGAGATCAGTAAATTTATGTCTTTTTATAATTAAAATGTTTATGAGAAACACAAAGGTTTCAAAGCTAGTACTGCTAAATGAAGTTCCATTAATTAAAAAGGGCCCAGCGGGTTGCTCTAATTTAAACTGGGACACTTGTTAATCACATACAAGAATCAAAAACAAGTTCAGGACGATTATCAGTTATTAAAGATAAGCTGAATTTAATTATACCGTAGAGTTGGAATATGCATTAGCAATAACGCTGCAATTGGCTAAACTTACAACTTTTTTAATACTACAATGGTCATACACCACCAGTAGAGGCGGATGTTCAGAATTCAGTGCTTTTCTTTTTTTTTCTGATCCCAAAAGTAGTATTACAAACCACCTAAACAGATATGAGGGTCAACCATCTCCCCCCTCATGAAAATACGCTGCAATATAATGCCCAAATAATCACCGCAATTATGGGAAAATTCAAGGGGCTACAAGTTAAAGTGAAAATTTTCACTTCCAAATACAAAGCTCCTGACAGCGGAAATTGTAAACTCATTCAGAAATTAATCAGAAGAATTCCACTTGGTCAGGGTTCAAGCTTCTTTTATGTTAGCATCCTTGCAGGCTTTATTCACTGTGTGTTCTGGAGCCCGATTAGCAGGACCATAGCTTACTTTCATAAGGGCCAAGTAGGAAAGGAGTGGGCATGTTTTTGAATTGCGAGACAAAGCAGTTTCTCTCACAGTCATTTATGAATTGTTCCCCGCCGTGTCAAAGACACGAGGCAATTAAGGGACTACATTCTGTATCTTAAATTCTGCATCTCGGTGAGGATCATTAAATGAGCTCATTATCTGAGAGCGAAGCTGAAGAGCACATCAAGGCTAGGAGACCACACACCTCGCGCGAAAAAAAGGAGGAAGGAAAAAAAAAAAAAAAAAAAAAAAAAAAAAAAGACATGCTCACCAAGCACTCTCTATAAAACTAAATCAGATCAAACTCGAAATGTCATCAAACTAACTGTATCAAAGACAACCCCGCATGTTAACATCAAACATCAAACATGCGAATATGCACTGACGACATTAAACGCAAAAAAAAAAACAATAAAAAAATCACATTTTTGAACAAATCACACGGCTGCATCAAGTGGCAATTACCATATTATCCCTGTTCAAACGGTCTGCATTAATTATGATTCATGATATTAAAATGAAAAATGATAGGTCCAAGTGATCAAATTAGCCTGACGGTACTCCTTAATGAAGCTCTGTCCATCAAGACAGAATGAGCAGAAGAAAGAAGGATGTCTTTGTGTCAGGGTGTCACTGCTCGACTCCTGTCAGATAGTTTCCTAAAACGAGTCTCCTACCAAAACACAAGCATATCACAGATTACTAAAACCGAAAACGTAACAGGGATAAGCTATATATATATATATATATATATATATATATATATATATATATTCTTCTTTATATATTTATATAATTTTGGCGTCTGATATTGCCTTCAGCATTATTTTCCTTTTCCGTAGAATAATAAAGTTTATATTGTTTTTAACAGGGGGCATATATGAGTATGATAGTACATAGACTGCAAATTGGACCTACCACATTTGGGAGGGACTGGAGATACCACATTTTTAAAAAGGGTATCATAATGCAAACAGTCACCAGTAGCCTTCATTAGAATAAACTGTGCTCACCTCTATTAAAGACCTCTGACACCATCCTCAGTCCTGGAAAAAGATGATATATAAATATGAACAGGACAGCCAGAGATGAGTGCGAAATGGATCTATATCAGAGGCCCCTTGTCATTTTTGTCCTCCAGTTAACAAGATGCCCGATCAAAGTAAGCTTGTGTGAATCTTTCTGAGGAAAAAAAGTGGAAAAGTCAAGCTAACAGGCAGTAACTAATAAATGCAAAACTCTGTGGATCAATACATAGTATCTGAAGCCGCAAATAGGGCCTCCCTCTCTCTCATGTCTTTTAAGGATGGTATCATATATAAATTGCTGTATGTATGCATGCACACACACACACACACACACACACACAACCACACACAACCACACACATGCACACACTAACATAGGAGTACAACACCAACAGAGAGGAGTGACACCACAAACAAAACTAATAATAAAACGAACAGTAAATGATAGACAGAAACAATGGCACGATGATAGGCGGTGTGCAACAAAATAAATAAATAAAAGCACACAGTGTGGGCAAAAGACACAGCTGGTGGTCCATCTGAGAAAAGAGGTAACAGACACGGCTGAGCTTGAGCCAGGAGAAGGTCACAGAGTGACTGAAGGGAAAAACTGCATTCACAACTCCCTCTAAACCCCACCGACTGCAAACACACAACAAAACAACCGTTTAATATTCATAGGTGTCCTTGCATGCACTGCATGCTTGAGATCTCCCCATAGGTTTTAAGCAATATTGAAATCAGGGGACTGCGACAGCCATTCCAAAAACCCTCATCTTTTTTTTTTCCTTTTTAAGGTCAATGGAATCATGAACTCTAACAAGTATCAAGGCACTTTGCTGAAAAAACTGATATCACCCCCCCCTCCTCCTTAGGAAGCTCAAACTTGCCCACAAAATGGATATCTTCAGTGATCCCATGCACACCTCAAAATCAACCATGAAGTACTTCCAGGAAAGAGAGATGAAGTTTTTGGAATGGACGTCACAGTTCCCCAGACTTGAATATTATTGAAAACCAGTGGGGAGATTTCAAACGGTGCAGCGCATGCAAAGACACCTATGAATATTTCTGAGCTAGAAGAGTGCTAAAAAGCCAAAAGTAAGAACAGAAAGACTTAGCAGGCTACGGTAAATGTTTGGAAGCGGTTATAGATCTGCCAAAGGAGGTGTTACCAACTTATTAAGTGCCAAAACTTTTGCCTGTGCCATGTTCACTCTAGTTTACTATTTTGAATCTGTAATAGATGCAAATATACAGTCATCATGCATGAAAGATGTGATGATGTCAACTGTGCATGATTAAGAGGATGGGTCAGATTCTGTTCCGTTCCGCTGCTTACAATATATAATTTATCAGGAAAAAATATTTATCACAGTTTTCAATTTGAAACATATTTTAAGTACCCAAAATTAAATTACAACTGCGATTAACGCTGCATGTACTGCAGATGTCCATTATATCTGCAGTATACAGTACAGGCCACCTGCGGTTTAAAAAAAAAAAAAAACTAGATAGAGAAAAATTCTGTTAATATAGGTGCACATTTAATGAATAACAAACCAAAGCCTAAACATTTTCTTTCAATTTCTACCTACAATAAAGTAAGTAAAATGGACATTAAAGCTGCAAGAAATATGGCAAAGAAGGCAATAGGCTTAGATGTGCTGGGCCAAGTAAACATATTGTGGCAATGTTATTCCCTGTAAGAAACTGAAAAGAAGGTTAAGATTTCAAGGTGCAATGTTCAGTACACACTAGAAGGGTGCAGCTGATGGATAGTAATGTTAACAGCAGAAGACAAAGAAGATCAAGAGGCGACAGAAAAACAGCTTGTGGTGTCTAGCAAAAGAAACCATTGTAAAATTGTACAGAAAGAACAGCTAGAGAGAAACCCAGTTCCCCTGACTACAGTCAAACGGCAACGATGATTCACTGGTCTAAAAGGATGTGCTTCTGCCTTTTCTCAATCTTTTTGGTCCAGTGGTGATGGTGTTTAGCCCACTGGAGTCGTTTCTTTTTGTTAACAGCACAAAGAAAGGGCTTTTTCGCGAATACACATCCTTTTAGACCAGCAGATCGCAGTTGTCGTTTCACAGTAGTCAGGGGAACTGATTTCTTTTGAGTTGCACTGAGTTCTTTCCGTAGTTGTTGTGCAGTTTTACGATGGTTTCTCTTGCTAGACGACACAAAATATTTTTGTTTTCTGCCTCTTGATCTTTCTGGTCTTCTCCTGTTAACATTACTAACCATCAGCTGGACACAGCACCTTGGAAATCTTAGGCTACTTTGCAATTTCTTACTGCAAATAACTTTCTTGCTACAATGTTTACTTGGCCCCTCATATCTAATCCTAAATCCTTCTTCTTTGCCAAAATTTCTTGCAACTTTTATTTTACTTGCACTACATGCTAAAGGTATTAGGCTGCCTGGGGTTCTAAAAAAAACTTATGATGGATAAGATTTCACTCAATTTAACTATTCCTCCACCTCCCTCCCACTCCTCCACCTCCCACATTGCAAAATGATTGGATAGACTTAATTTAATAATTCAATAGTTAATTTATTTGTAATTAAAGCCAAACGAGGCTATTTGGAGCCTCATCTTTTATGTTACTGTAGGTATAAATTGAAAAAAAAAAAAGATTTTTACTTTGTTATTCAATAAATCTTCATATTACATTAATTGTCCTCTTCCTAAAGATTTTTTTTTTTTTTAAACTACAGTTTTCCTGTACTACATATGCACAATACTTGAATCGCTGACAGGTATGGGTATGGAGACAGGCCATTCTCATCCAGCCCATTCCACCAGTCAGTGATGTCAGCGCCCAAGCGATAGGCAGAACACGGGAGTTTATGAGGTCATCTTTGGGAGACGGCGGTTTTGCCCGTGAGGGTCAGCGTGAGCCACAAACTCACCCCATGCATTCTGGATCCGGTGTCGTCCCCCATTGGACCACTGTGATCTCTGGCCAGGTGGCTCCTGCTGCCAGATCAGAACCAGCAGCTTTTGTTTCTGGGCCAGCTGGCCCTTCTCCCTGGTTAATGCGGCCAGGAAGCCTCCCGGTTCCATATGTTCCATGCTTTTTTTGGGTCCGCTGATGGACACTCACCCGGCCCGGTACCCTTTGCGCGTGTGGGGATTTTCAGGCGAGGAAACACAGAGCGTAATCACCTGTAATCTCAAATTCACGGGCCCTTGCTAATTGAACTGGGTCGACCACTGAAGGCTCTGAAGTCACTTAGAAACAAATCTGAGATCAGCTCCACTGCTTTCTGAGATAAACTCTCTTTTTAAAAAAAATCACAACACTTGACCCAGACTGACTCAAGGTTGAAACCAAAACGGGCTCAGTCGTGAAAACTTTAAATTGTAACTTGTAAATTTCTGATTCCCACTGAAAGTCTGAAATTTTCTAATATTAGTCATGGAGGCGTGCCCCTTTATATAAACACACACACACACACACACACACACACACACACATATATTCAGTTTCTCATAATTCAATTCAACAAGAAGGCTAATCTCTGTATCAAACTGAGCTGATATGGTTAGTCGTAGTTCCAACAAAAGTTCTAAAAAAGTTTATGGGACCAGTCAAGTTACCCTGCTACTGTAGACACTGGGCATGAAATAATTCCAACACATATAGACTTACAGTTCAATTCATCCCACTGTTCTGTCTTTGATTCAGCACTGTGCCATATGGATTCAATGGCAATTGAAGGGAACCTGTGGATGATTCTACTCACGCATAATGTGGAGGGAGGAAAAAGTGGAAAAAATACCAAAGAAGTCCTGCCAGGGCACTAAAGCTGTTTTACATTCGGTTATTAAAATTCTCTGCCACCTGCCCGGTTTAGAGGGCAACGGGCGAAAATTCACCGCACAGCCATGGAGGCGAGTTTAACTGGCGCTGGCTGTCAATCGATCCGCCCGGCCCCCTTTGACGGGCGTGTTGTTTGCTGCTCGCAATGAGGCTGGAGTTGGACACCTGTGACCTTCCGGATTTAAAAGGACCTCCTTGTTTAGTCAGGCATCAAGAATGGGGTGGGGGGGGGGGGGGGGGGGGGGGGGGGGACTGTAGGATGATTAGGCATAAGAGAAGGAAAATTTTAACAAGCAGCCTCAACACACACATGCACACACACACACACACACGCACACAATGGCGCATATATCCATATATATGCACACATTATATATATATATATATATATATATATATATATATATATATATATATAATAAAATAAAGAGAAGAGAAGAAAAGAAGTGTGAAAATTAAATGTCAATTCTTGACAGGGACCTCTGAGGATTAAGCTGGCACTGAAGTGTGACAGAGAGTTGTTCAGTGACAAGGCAGAAGAGAACTGTCAACACTTCCGTTCTTCACAACAAGCGCTGGCACTGAAGAGCGGACCGGTGAGGAGGGGTGTGAATTTCAGTTGATGCCAGCATTTTTATGTTACATTTCAGAATGACTGAGGGAGAGCGAGAGGGTGAGCACGGATAGGAGTGAGAGCCAGTGAGAGAGAAATGAGAGAATTAACAAGAGAGTGAAGAAGACAGAACGAGAAGAAAGTGAAAAGAGACTGTCTGAGTTCTGAGGCGGCTCAGACTTCAAGTCACTCCTGGGGAAGAATGGTGACAGGGAAAACTGAGAAAAAAAACGTATTCACTGCTGTTCTCAGAAAAACAAAAAGATCAATTAACGCTGCAAGCTCACCACCGTGGATAACCTTGCTTGAAATGAAATCTGGTGAGGTTTTTTCGACTCACATAAACATGCACACCTATTCGTACGTGGTAATTATTGAGAATTATTGACCTTTTTCTCGGCAGAATATAGCAGCTACAAAACTGATAGATGCACAGTCCCCAAGCAGGACAACAGCTCAGACTCATTCATAAAAATAATCACCATCATTTATGAGGTATGACTTTTCAAAATGAAAGTTAAATTGCCTTATTTGTTTCATTAATTTTATATTCAAGATTAAACCTATCACAATGAAGCTCTAACACACAGTTCATACACTTACTGATAACTGATACTCAAATATGACAAACTTCAAAGAACATTGTTCTAAAAAAAAAAAGTGAACCAAACTTTTAACGTGAGTGTTAACAGGTCCTGTGCTTGATAATGTAAGTCTATATCTCTGCGGCATATCTACAGTACAGTCATTGTTCGCAGTCACAAGGACCCACGTGGGCAGACCCCTTTTCGAACAAAGGCCACTTCAATCAAAAGCATGCTGATGTGACTGCATTGGAACCTCAATGCCTGGTGCCTCTTAACTCCCTGGCCGAGACACACCATTCAAATGGCTTCCCCGGTCCATTATCCATACATAAAATGTCCACTGCGTGCCGTAATGCCTCCAAGATTATTAGGACAAATTAAAAACCGGCATTGTTTTTCTCCACTCGTTAATAGGACGCCATTAATCGAGGTCTACAGAGTCTTCTAATCAGTCCAAGTGCGCGGTGAGGCATGGAGGTGGGAGAGCACATCGGGGATGAAGTATGGATCATTTAGGGCTGCCAGCATCATAGCAAAGGCACCAATTAGAGTCATACAGACAATGGCTAATAATACATAATTACATACACATGCACACACAGAAATACACACACACACACACGCATGCCTAATATAAATAAGATGCTGTGTCATATTCAGAGCACAGAGTGGTAGTATTTCTGTGTGTTCAATCTGTCCACAAATCTAATGGATTAGAGCAGTAATGCAATCTTTATACACACACACGCACACACACTTTTATCTTCCTTCTAGCACATTCCAATGGCGCATGACACCTCATGATTTTCCTCTAATCAGCTTTCTCCATCAAAGCATTAAACATATCCAGACAAATGATGTGATTTCTCAAAGAGCTCAAAGCAGGGACACTTGTGGTTTTCTCTCCAAAAAAAAAAAAAAGAAGCAGGAACCCTGTGTCCCAGTATTTCTTCAGACAGACAGTGAAAATGCTACCCCTGCTGCTTTGAATGGCCCTCTAGGTGCACCACAGCAATGTTCTGCCAATTAAACAGACTCTGTTATTCCAGGAAACTTTCATTTTCTCACATTTAGAACAAGGGTCTCCACCGATCTGCCATTATGCTAGTGGAACTACTAACTGTAAATTCCCCGCAAATAAAAGATGCCCGTAATAAATGCTGGAAACTTATGGCTAGATTATACCTGCTTTAATTTGATTCCTCTCGCATGTGTTTGAGACTTAAAAAAGTGCCAGACTAAACCCCATTCCCTCACATGCCCCCTCTGTCACCCCACATCCCCTCTCCCCTCTCAAAAAAGTGCGTAATCCTGAGATTGTGAACAGCTCAGCGAGAGTTTAGAGATCGGTTAGCGCAGTAGAAGAGAAGCAGGCAGATGTTCTTGGAAGCAGCGGAAAACAAACAGGCGTCAGCCTGCATTCTTTACGATAATAAAATCTGGTCGTCGCCACGACGGGAACGCACGTCCGTGGCTTTACAGTAAGTACTTCCTGCCCCAAAATGGCACCCCCCCCGCCAGCCACAGGAAGACGCCGCGCCCCCGCCATTGTGGTGCTTGGGGGGAATAAAACTGATGGGCTCGTGCTCTGCTCATTATTGCAGTGATGGACCAGATTGCTGACTTCCCTCAAAAGCAGCTTAATGACTCGGTGACACAAATCAGAATTACTTCACCACCAGACTTGTCTGTTCATTAATGCTCCACGTGCGGCACTCTCCGATGCACTTTCACAAAATTGATAATTACCGGGTGCCTCCATCATCTTAATAAATGGCATCGATGATGGCCCATTCATATTGTATTTTGTATGTTCAATCTTGTCAGGCAGTTTCTCAAGGGCTGGCTGGCAATAAAGTGGCACTGTTTAATTTTCATTTGTCATTTCTTCTCTTTTTTTTTTCTTTGCAGGAGCTCTCCATGTGTTTTCATTAGTGGTTTGAGAGACAAGAAAGACACCGTAAAGAATGCAAATGGATAAGAGGAATCACTTCAAACTGAACGGAATAGATTTTTGTCTCATCCTTGATTGCATTTTCTATCGCTGCCGGTATTAGTGCAGTTCAGAGAGTGTAAACAAGGTGGCAATATTACCATAATTACCACTGATTTGCTTGGTCTACTCTCCCTCTTCTTTATTTGCGTTGCCTTCATTGTTAATGCACAGCCTTTAATGGGGATGGCGTCTCTTCCGATCGGGCTGAAAACTTCTGTCTGCCTCCGACATCCCCTACTTATTCAATAATGAGACCACAGAAGGCGTTGGCTGGATTCATAATGGAAGCAGCAGAGCTGCCCTCGCTCCGAGAGGGAATGATGGGAGACGGCGGTGTGAGACGGATATAACCGAAAGATTATTAAGGCCGGGCTGCTGATTGACTGGGGAACGCGGATAACTTCATTTCTGTCAATACGGTCGCGTTTAAGGAGCCTGTCGGAAGGCCGAGTTTCCCTGGCAGCTACTCCCCAGCCGAACGCGGGCACGGTCCAACGCAAATCATTTAGAGTTTGCTTGTTCATGCTAATGACGCCTGACCTGAACTTTTGTAACATCCTGTCAGATATGATTAAAGTTTTTTTTTTTTTTTTTTTTTTTGGTACACTGGTTGGGTGTCTCCTGTCTTTTGTGTATAAGCTCAGAAAATGTCAGTTTCATTATGACTTGGGAGACTAAGAGACGACTCTGCTTTTTTTGTTTTTAATTTGTATTTCTAATTTCAGAATCACTTTTGCATTTTATTTATTTTTTAACTCGCTCTCAATACAGTCCTTTATGAACTAGTATTTTGCCTTTCCCATGGAATGACGATCTGTTGTGTCCTTTGGTGAGCACACTTTCTAAACCATGATAATGACAAACTCCTCAATTCTTTGTCTGCAGGCCTTTCATATGAAATGACCTGGGCAAATCACTAATGAATAAAACTAGCAGCAGCAAAATATCCTCTGACTCTCATAGCCCATTTCCCCACTCTACTGGACACTCCACACAATTTGTGTCAGTTATCAATCTTGGAATGAATGTTTTCTTTTTTTTTTCACTTCATGAAACAACCTGCAACACGCTCAAAAAGGAAATGAAGGGGAAAGTGCTTACTGTGCCATCCTTTTCTGCATTCTTCACTGCACATGGGAGCCGGCTGCATTTGAGTTAAGGCATCATCGCGTCTCTTAAAAGTCCCTTAAAACCCATCGAGGAAAAAGCAAAGGGGATCGGGGGAAAGGCGAAGCGAAGACAGGCACCGAGGCAGTTGTGGCTCCATTAGCAGCATTCTAAGTTGCATTGACATTTATCTGGCTCTGGCACCTCGGGAACACAATACACAAAGCTCCCAAACCCCCCCCCATCGTACTCCAGTCAAGCCTCCTGGAGAGGCAATACCCATGATGCAAAGCGCTGCTGACGGGCCAGCGGATGGAGAAGGATCCGTTGTTTTTTTGCGAGCGGGCTGAAAACCCTGCCGGGGTCCTTTAACGAGAGCTCTGTGCGCAGAAGGCCGGGGGAAGATATTCGAGCGAGTCTGCGGCGACACCGATGGCTCCGGTGAATTTTAAATTGACCCCGTGCCCACCAGCCAAGAGAGGGAGAAGAGAGAGAGGGGGAGAGAAACCGGCAAACAGGCAATCAATTACCGCCTTCTAATTGGACGGCCCCCAGTAATGAGCGCGGCGGATGCAGCGGTGCGGACCTCCGTCGGGCCGCCCGATCTCGCGGCGGCGGGCCGGTCGAAGCCGCCGCCTCTCATCCAGAGCCCTGGGACGCAGCTCGGAGCAGGAGCAGGAGGTGCCAGCCGGCTTTTTAAAAAGACACGCGCTCCCCTGTGGCGTATCACCCCGCTGCAGACTCCTGCTTCTCCGCGTCTCCAGCCTCAGGGGGGTTCAAAACAGCAACTGGGTTTTTATTTTTTTATTTTTTTATTTATTTTTATTTATTTATTTTATTTTTTTAAATGCCATCCCAATTAAAGCAGCCACAATATTATGGCGCTAGGAGCATAGCAGGCATTAGACTTTGAAAAGTAGGTTCTTTTAAATCTGGCAAAAAAAAAAAAAAAAAAATATGCGCTTTGAATGAATAAACTAAACTGCACTGATCCTGTTATTTTGCATTCAGGTATATTCGGATTGATGGGGAAACCAACCTGCGCTGCCTCTGGTCCCCGAGCACTTGTAAAAGGAGCCGTTTTCTTGGAGAGGTATCTGAGCCATGGGATCGGGAGTCTTTCACTTTTTCTTTCTCAAGCTGCTTCGACTGAATTGAAAATGAGTATGCAAATCCTGACTCCTGAATCATACTTATATGGTCTAATGTTTAATCATTGCACTTTCACGCAGAAGAGCCGCCAAGAGCTTTGCGTTCTAACACACGCTCTGTTTGTGAATGCGAATTTCACATTTTGCCACAGACTCAGCGCCCTATTCAGGACTGCGATTGCTGTGGATCTGATATGGACAATCGATACAAAGGCTACTGATCTGATGGATAAGACCCATTTCCCTTAAATGTCTTTGAGCTGAGAAAAACCAACCCAAACCTCCTGCACCTTGCCTGTCAGAATCATATAAATGTTTCTTTTTATTTTTATTTTTTTACAAATACCTCAAAATATGTCTTGTGCATTAGTGTAAAGGACTTTAAAATATCCAACCTATACAAGCAGTCCTGAAATAAGGACAGACTACCTTTAGCAACAAAGCTTCTACAAAGTTCTTTTACAGTTGTTGTGCTTGTTTATTCCAAAGGCTGACGTGGCTGCAATTTTACCAGAAAATATTAGCATTCATTAAATTCTATCCTAAGTGAAGTACGGAGACTTCCTGTTCTTGCACATTATTGTTAATGGATAAGAACAGGTACATTTGAACACTTGAAGCAGCTGCAGTGTCCAGTGTTCAGAAGACAGAACCAGACATCTAATTTGAATCATTGGGAAAATGTGCATCTACTTGTCAATAAACCTGCATAATGCTAGATTCTGCCCCTTTTGGCAACTGAGGCAAAAGTCTTAGCGGGCTGAATTCCCCAAAGTGCGACTGTGGTCTCTTGCACACCAGTGCTTCACGGCAAGCTTAACAGTAAAATCTAAAAGGTTTCATTCGAAGTTCCTCTGTACAGCTAAAGGGCATCCGCAATTCATATGAAGTAGCATGCCCTGCTCAAATAAGGCAAGGACCATTAAGCCAGAGACCCAGGCGGCAATGCTTTAAAGCCGGCTCCAGAAGGACACGAAAAATATAAATAAATAAAGAAATTAAAAGTACTCGAGGACCGGAATGCTAAATCGAACTCACTCGTTCAGTCTCTCTGTCTCTTTTGCTCGCTCTCTCTCTCTCTCTCTCTCTCTCTTTTCTGGGGAACTGAGAGCAGCTCCTCACAGAGACAACTGTTATGCCTCTAGCCCCAGGGCATTGTGGGCCGCTCCAGGTGGAAGCAGGGAAACTGATAGGGCAGATCATTACCTTCCCCACGATGCGCGTCGGGAGAGTCGCGCGGTTCTGCTGCCCCCCCCCCCCCCCATCTGCAATTCAGATTTCCCGCCTCGCACGAGTAGGAGGGATGCGTGAGGGGAGGGAGGGGGCGGTGGAGGGGGGTGGGTTCCGTGTTTTTCAGCTCATGAGCAGAGTGAGTGACAGCAGGCAGTGATGCGCACCAATTAAACGGGGGGCTGCTGGGTGCGATGAAGGTGCCTGCCGGATGGGCCCCGGCGAACACCTGGGGGGCGAAGCGAGGCGCGAGCGGGCCGCCGCCGTCTCGCGGAATGAGGCCTGACACGCCGCGCGGCGCACGACCCACGGAAACGGCGCCCGCGCGGTACATGACAAACCCGCCGTCACGGCCGCCGTCGCATCTCTCCCCCCCCCCCCACCCCCGCCAGCCCCCCCACTCCACTCGCCCGTCTTTGCCCCTCTCTCCGCTCGCCTGCCCGTCTCTGTCCCACGCGCCGCGTGACAGCTGCGGACTCCCGATAACGACTGTCAACCCGCTAACGGCCTGCACGCCGCCGCGGAGTTCACCCGGAGAAGAGGCGCCATCGAACAGCCACGGCGCCCGCGAGGCAAAGCCAGAGCGCGGTCATTACGTGTGGGGTGGAAAAAAAAAGAAGAAAAAAAAAAAAGAGACACAGTTCATTAACCGCAATGTCCTTAATCATAACTGCATAATAAGCATGTTAGCGCTTGCATCATTTAATGCTTAGCTGGTAATGGTCTGCCTAATGTCTGTCATACAAATAAAAAACTGTAATATTTGTGCAATGTCAATAAGTTAAAGCAATTAAGAACCACGATGACAGAATAACTCACAATAACCAGTACTTACAGTACATGTATGCCATAAAGTCATAACTATATAAGAATAATATTGAATACAGTGATGCCATTTTTTTTAATCATCTGACGGTATCCTATGGCTCATTTTCTGTGGAATTTTTCTGGATTTAAATTATACATATTGCAGTCATTTCATACAAACTGAGAATTATGCACTCAGAACCTCCTTTTGAAAAGTATCAGCATACAAATACTGGCTGATCCATCCAGCTTCCACAGCCTTCGGAACTAAAGCATCCACGGATAGCACAGTGATGGGTATCCTGCTCTCAACAATACAGGGATTATCAACCTATTGAAATGATAAACTTGAATGAATGCATAAATAGATAAATAAATAAATAGCCCCAAAATACATCTGCACCAAAATCTTGGGAGGCACTCCCTCTGGAAACATCAATTCAATCAACAGATTATGACCGTTTTATAATTGTACTTCATTAAAGTTTTTTTTAAATGGAAAAAGGCTTCCAGACACCATCAGTCACTTAGTCTGCACCGGCACTGTAAACTCAACCCCCCCCCGCCGGCGCCCCCCCCCCACCCCCCCGCGCCAAGTAAAAAGACGCTTAGGTGGAGCCGTTTTTTGTTCCCCCCTTTTAAAAAAGATTTATTTATTGCCTCAATTCCATTACTGCTGGAAGAGTGGAAGAGAATAACTCAAAAGGCGGGCGAGATCAGCGCAGTCAGACATCGCGGCATCTCCGCCGCGCCGTCGAAGGGGGGGGGGGGGGGGGGGGGGGGCGGGGACAAAAAGCCGAGGAGCCTGAACCGATCCAGGTCTCCTGAACTCACCAAGGGCGAGACCCGAAAGTCGTTCGGGGGGGGCCGTCCTCCTTAAACATTACATTTTACATTACAGGCAATTTAGCAGACGCTCTTATCCAGAGCGACGTACAACAAGTGCATTATAGTTCAAGGTGCAGAGGTGCAAAAGAAACACACTAGAGCGAAGTAAAGATCGTAGTGCCAGAAGTGAGCACATAGATCAGGACTCCAACCCTGTAGGGTAACCTGTTCAGCGAACAAACAAACAATCCTGCCAAGTACAAACTAGCACTGAAATCACATTCGCCTAGTCAGAATCAGACAAAAACAATCCTGCCAAATAAAAACTAACGTGATCACGTAAACGTGATTAACGTTATCGAGGAGAAACCGTCAGATTCCTCCGACCCGCCCTCGGTCTTACTCCATTCGTGTTGGACGGGCGTCGTACTGTACACTCGATCCAAAAATAACGAAGCGAGGTCGATAACAAAAGGTTTTGGACGAAACGCAGCGCTCCCATTAATGCGAGAGACGCGCGGAGAAAGTGAAAAATGTAACACTGCCCACATTCACCAAATGTTGAAAATAACACCGTTTGGAGAATGTGCAATCATAAAATTCCATCTTTAAGCACATCTCTAAATGCAAATAAAGGAACTGGGCTTCGGTATCTCAAACGGAGACGTGCGCCACCGGCAATCCCATTTAAATCAATTATCCTCACGTGCCCGTTTGGGGGAGCGGATTGAAGGAGAGGAGAGGGAAGTCTACGGGCACGGGACGGTCCCCAGTCCCGTCTCTTTTGTTAAACAGTACTAGTTTTAGTGCTGGAGTACCGGTGCTAGGCCTGTGTCTCCACACTGCTGCAGTTAATGGATTCTGTGAGAGGGCACAGTTGGGCTAGGCGTGCGAATGCCCTGGCTCAAGGTCCACTGGCAGCAAAGTTGTGTGTGTGTGTGTGTCTGTGTCTATGTAAGTGTGCGTGTGTGTGTATGATTGTGTGTGTGTGCATGGTCCTATCAGCTACTCCCTTATCTATTCCATATTAGTCTATTTATAAGCAACAGCAGGAGGCATATCAATGGCACCCCCCCCCACCCACACACATACACACCTGTCCACCAAATGGGGAAACAAAAAATAAATAAATAATTTAATAATATCCAATCAACATCTGTGCATATTGGCTTGGAACAGACAGCACAATAAAAAGAATAAGGTGGAACACCTGCTTTGCGCCGGGCTTCAGAGCCGACTGCCAGAGTCGTTCCCACCTGCGCGGCTCGCGCCAGGTGACATCTGAGGCTCGCGCGCAGCCTGACGGGGCGTAATCCTCGCTTCAGACGCCGTGCGTTTGAACAGTAATCAGCAGCAATCAGACTGCGAGCGATCGGAGAGGGCCCGGTCTAAATTGTGTGTGTGAGCAGCGAGACCAAAGATTAAGTAGGCCGAAATCCCAGGGTGCCACTGGAGGCGAAGCATCTTCTCAGATTGTGTGCACTGCGCCGGAGCATCAAGGGTTGCCCTCCAAACCCTGTGCAATTCTATGCTTTTTTTTTTTTTTGTTGTTGCCAGCTTGATATGATCCTTTTAAATCATAGCCTCCTTTTAAAGGTTGAAGTTCTGTCCAAGCTACCTGCTACCTTTTTTTTTTTTTTACTTCAACAATGGAGGGAAAAATAGGTTGAAAAATGCATCTGCCCCCAGTGATGGATGGAAACAGATTTGAAGTAACTGATTTTCCATTTCTTGTTGCTTTGGAATTGGAGGGTAAATTACATCATGCTGCAAAAGATGCTGTGGGAGAAGTTTCAAGATTTTGTGTTAACGTTGTTGTTAACACCGATAATGCAACTGCTGTGATTGTAGCGAAATATGTAATAGCCCAAACACAAGTGCTAAGAGTTGAGGTTCTGCAAGATGCATATCAAAATAGTTGAGCTTGGAACACGAAACTAAGCTAAAAACAGCCCTGATGACCCCAGAAAACAACTGAAAGACAGTAAAAATGCGAAGTAACAAAGAGGTGTGAGTGTTGAAGCAACAAACCATTGCATCATCAATGCGCTTATGAGTGAACCTTCAAGTTTGTGCTGCGGTTGCATCAAAACAACCCTGGTCCCAGCAGCTGAAGGCAGATCATCTGTGTGAGTAGCTGTTCTCAGTCCCCCAGAAAATATCAAAACAGTCATTATGTGTTGGCGGTGATGATGACAAGCCACACATTTCACCAATTTTAAATTCATAACAAACTTGCACATCCAATATGATCAAGAGATAGCTTAACCTACACTGCGGTACTCTGGCAGATTTCAGCAAATAAGACAGCCTCCCCAGATGGTATATTAAATACAACATATGCTGGTTGATGCTCACATGGTGCATTTGTCCTTGTGTCCGACAGGACAATTACCTGCTAATTTGTGTCTCTGTATTCCGAATTATTTGTGCGAAGTCTATGAAACTGTCAACAGTGCTCTAATGAGGGTATGAGCTTGTCTAGTCAACTTCACGTTAATAAAAGTGCAAGGCTCTAGCCTGTCACTGCATGTCTAAACTAGAGTTGAAGGATGTTGAGCACTTCGTTCAAGTGATGCAATCATTCTTCTGGAACTCATACAAGTTACTGAGACTGTCACTGTGACAATGACATGTATTTCCATCAAATCAAATTGTGAGCAGTGATGTAAACATTTGTGCACAAGCCAATATCCAACAATATTTATATGTCCATGTTGACAATATGTGCAATGTGTCTCTTAATGAAGAATGACTCATTTCTTAATTGGTAAGCTAATTTAAAATCCATCTGTATATTTGTTTTTGTATGCAAAATGACAGTATGTTTTAAATCCATTGCAAATTGAATACAACAATGGATAAACTGTAGCTCTGTAATTGATGTGAAAAAGTCTAAAAATGTATGCATGCTTGAGAGTATAAGTGGAAAAATTACAAATCTGGCTTTTATGCAATAGGACCAGAACTACTGAAGAAGAGATGCACATCCATTTTGAGTGCAGGGATATTATCAGCACAACCAAGACCAGGCTTGGCATGGAGTTTAATGCATGTTAGACTGCATAAAATATTTTGTCCAAATACAGCACACGAAGTAAAAGCAAATGCCAATGAATTGAGGGTGAATTTCAACTAGGGGGTGAGCGCAGAAAAAACAGTGGTGTCCCAACAAGGTATTCAGTGATGTTACGCTGGCATTTCCATGTTTCGCTTCCTGAAACTAAATACTAGAGTACAGAAGAGAGTTTTGCGTAAAGGAGTTGCAGGAGCTGCATTCGCCAAATTGACGTAATGATTGTCTACCTAACAACAACAGAACCTGTGATGCCTCTATGGATTCTTATTTAAGAAATTGGGGAAAGCTGAAATGAAAGTGAAGCCACTGTGGGCAAAAGTAAAATCAATAGTAGGAACAATTAAGAGCATTGTTTAGTGATTGTTTTCAATGGAGAATGGAAGCTTCTTTCTGCCACTGACCACCATCATATATTCCGAAATTGTATCATGTGTATTCATATTTCGGGTCACATGTCCAAGATAACCACAGGCCATGTTAAAGGTCTCATCATTGGCTGCTCATTCAGCTAAGGCACCACACTGCGGTGCCTGGATGAGCCTTGCGGCCTTGGATCAAATCCGGACCGGGTCAGGGCAATGAGAGCTCCATAGGGAGTTGCACAATTGGCAGTTGTGTTGGGAGGGCTATGCTGGTAGCTGCAGTTGAATGGGAGGGTTTAGTAGGATAGAGTTCCGCATTCATCGCTATCTAGCGACCCCTGCTGGTCGATCAGGTGCCAGTAGAGGGCAGTCAGAACTGCCTATGAAAGGTCTTCTTCCGACTCCAGTCTATGAGAGTTTAACTGTCTGCGGTGTGTAAAGGTAAAGCCACACATCCTCTGACGAGATCACCTGGCATTGGTCTCCCCTCTCACAGATGACTGCTTGTGGGCATGCTTTCTATTTTTAAATCAGTGTTGGTTAAATGTATATTGATCATATATTTTGGAAATCCATACACAGCAATAATTAACAAGTCCTCTTGAAACAAGACCAGGTCTAAACCTAGTATATGGATGGACCAGCCGACCAATGGTGTGACTTCATAACTCGGCCGACCAATGGTGTAACTTCACCACTCACTCAGTCACTCAGTCACAGACATTCGTGTTTGTAGGGCTGGCCCCGCTGTTGCGGTCCAGCCAAAAAAAATCTTTGGAATGGGGAATAAAATTTGAAATCAGAGACAGTTCACACGTCGGATCTTTAATCTGATTGGTTATCGTACAACGTTCTCCGTTTTTCCAGTACGGCTTGCCTCGCATCACCAGCTATTCCAGCATGCCTTGTGGATGCAAAAAATCGGCTCCTATTGAAATGAATGGAGGCACTTACAAAGTTGCTTCTTGTTGAAGAATGTGTGGTTTTACCCTACAGAAGCAGCTGGCGACACCATGTGTTTTGGAGGAGAACTGTGGATGTCTACACTCTCCCTAATTGGCGGTGGGGTTTGCAGCTTGAATGCAGCTGTGGTTACAGACGATTGGACATTCCAAATTGGGGTGGGATTAGGATGTACTCAGCCCCACGATGGGTGCCAAATTTATATTTAAAAGACGCCTGATCATCTTCTGTTGTAAATAAGCAGGTACTACACAGCACGGCAGACTAGAATGGTAGTACTGTGGCGTTTCTTTTCTTTTTTGTGTGTACGAACTATTCTTCCGTAAACACCCACGGCGATTCAGACCGAAATGTCCAGAAATGCAATTATAATAAATTACCATCATGACAAAGAGCTAATTGCACCTGTTAAAATGGAAATGGTTCGGCATGATTGATTAACTCGGGTCTAAAGTAGAAAAAGAAGGAGAGAGCTAAACTTAGGCAATCCATCAGTACAAGGTAAATACATAATTCATGTTATCAGAATGTCCAGCAGTGTGCTCAGTCAAAATCATTATATGACAAATATGAATTTTGACACAACACACAAATGAATAAATGAATAAAGAGTTTTTTTATTTTATCACTGGGCTATAGAACAGACAAATCATTTGGAGTAACCCGAATCCAATGACCAGTCACTAACAAATAAAAAAAATTAAAAAAACATTGTTTCAATACGGCGTGGTTTTTTTTTAATTCACTTCCCGCTGCTCAATCTTTGTTGACAGCAAATGCTTTTTAATCCACCAAAGTAAATCTCCCACGAATTCCCTATTCATGCTCCTTCACACATGGGTGATTGGCAGCTGGCTCGGTAAATAATTACAAAGTTCCCAGCAGAAGCCGCACGCCGCGATCGTGTGGGGAAAAGCAGGGCGCTTGGCATGTATATTTCACCACACCGCCATTCACGCTTCACCTCGACACTAGTGAGACAGCCTTTAACCACATAACCAGAAAACGCAGTTCCCCATTGGTGCAGGGGTGCAGTTTAAAAAAAAATTTTTTATTGAAGTGCAGCGCTGTAGGAATTGATACTGACATCAGTGCACATGATAAGACTGCATATTTGGAGCGAAATCTCTGATGCATCGCCAGGTTCAAGCCCTGGTGAAGACATGAATGTTTCACAAGAGCACAAAAACCTCATTTTGGGGCTTTGAATGAAGTGTTAATCTTTACATGGGAAAGCTTGCTACATTTTTCTTCTTGTCCAGATATTTAAGTTTATGTTCACATTAAAAATAAGGGGGAGGGGAAAATTTGAAATGTTAATTGTGTCTTTATTCTGTCATCATTAGTCTTCATTAGTGTGGAAATAGAGAAAGCTTACTTAGTCTGTTCATGAGGCAAACGTTTAGCCTTTTTGTCCATGTACACCAGTGATGGCTCTGGCATCAGAAAAAAATATTGCTTCTGTTGAAAAGAATGCAATTCCAATACTGAAATACTGGATTGTGGTGGACCTTTCTTGGCATGTGGTTGTTCTGCATCTACAGGACCTGGAGCTCTTGTTAAGGTCAAATGAATCATGAGCTCCAATATGGGACCATCTCGTTCACTGTTCACCGTGCCTCGTCCCCAGGCACTGTGAACAAAGGAGAATCTAACGAACACATTTTCGTGTCACCAATTCTCAAAATAAACCATAAAATGCCATCTCCATACCAACAGGAGTATGGAGGTGTTGTTCCCAATGCAGGTGCAAAGAGGCATAGTCACAGTCAAAGTTTTGAAGCATATTGGTGCGATTGTTACAGACATAATCAAACACGTTAAACAAAGTACAGAAATAGAATTTTTTTTTTATTTTAGAGTGGGCTTCTGACAAAGTAAGGGCTTGGAGATATTTTCCAAGCTTAAAAATGTCATTTGTGACAAATTGGTGCACAAGTGGTGTTTTTTTAGAAATAATTTCACACATACAGAGGTTTTTGGCCTCCAGAAAACTCAGAACAGGCCAAAGAAACCTGCAACATACTACAACCTCCAGTAAAAAGCATGAACTTTGTGGCTCTCAAAAATTGAAAGTTTGCTTCCAGTCATATTCCAAGAATTGGGATCCGAACTCGTTGACGCTGTTGCATAAACAGAAACCAGCTGACAGAAAAATCTGGAACCATTCGCTTTTCCAAAAGACAAACTGCAGATTTTCTGTCATAACACTTTATCACCCAATGCTGAAACCTGTGCGATTCTAAATGGCTTTCAAAACAAAGGTTACTGAGCTGAAATTTTTTGAGAAAGAAATTGATTGCGCTAAATATTTCCCTGCAAGGTCCCATAACAAACGTCATCTCACTAAATTATAGGCTTGATGGCTTCTTGAAGAAACTGGAGAGCAGGAAGGTCCTGTGGAAATGTTCCCTGGACATGTGCCATTTTTGGAGCAAAGATCTTCACTCTTCACTCCTGAAGAGCCACAAGGTCTGCTGGTTTTTGTTATCACTTGGCACTTAACTGATCAATTAAAGCAGTTGGTTACCGTTAGCTCGCTCAACTGGTTGCTTGCGTCTGAATTGGCCACGGACATTAAGGCAAAAACAAAAACCAGCAGCAACACTGTGGATCAGGAATGAAGATCACTGTAGAGTATAATCAGCTTGAGCCTAAAAGTACAAATGAGGCAACTGCTCATCACCTCTGAGGCCACCATTGTCACATTAGGAAGAATTACAGTAGGACTGCATTCAACAATGTTTTGCATACACTCCTGCCAGAAATATGTTGCTATAGAAGAGGTCGCTCACAAAGTTGTCTTTATCCCCACTGCAGATATGAGTGCCTATTGAAATGAAGTAAACAGAATTATCAGAAACAACATTAAGAAAATGATATTCCACACTGAAGTGGTCAGGTCTTAAGAAGTAATCACCAATGCAGAGAAGAATAACCTTCGCGAAAATTCATTATTTCTCAATTGCTGACAACCTCGGAGTAGATTATCCCACTTATTACAAGGCTAATTACCTTACGAAAGAAAGCAATCAATAATTTGGCACAAAATATTGATTTAAAGTGATTTTATTAGTTCAAATAAATTTAAATTAATATGATACAAATTTTCTGTTGTGTTCTCATAGATAATATCAAGGCCTATTCAGGAGTACTGGCTAACGGGGGCAGTGAAGTCAGGCAAGTTAACACTAGTGACGGACGCTTCTTGATGTCGATGGCATAACAGTAATTGGAACAGCTGTACACAGAACTGCTGCATCAGTAGCTGAAAGATGATTTTTCTGCCCTGTTTCTATAGCCTATTTTTGGCTCATGAACATTCATTTCCTACCTGCCATCTGATTCAACTTTTCACCTCTTGTGACATCACTAGCACTAGGTCAGTTTTCGCTTCGTCATTGCAAACCTTTGTATGACTTTTTATGAACTTTATGACTGGGTTGTAGCTAAGATTAGCTCACTGAATATGCTGTATAGTTAGCATAAGTAACACAGTTATGACAGTAATAATGATTAGATTCACTAGGCAACACAAGCGCGCATGATTTATTGATTTTCTTAAAGTGACAACAGTCCCATTGACCGCCATGGCACTTCTTTCTGCGGACTGATATGAGAAGAGCTCTAGGTTAAAGTGGTCTGTTACCCATAGCAGCGGTCACTATGGTGTTAAAGCTGTTTAATGCACAAGTTCTTTATTTCAATTTTAATCACCATTCTAAATTTATATCTTCCTGGCCAGCTAACCAACCTATGTAACCATAGCAACATGCTGAAATAGAGGCACAGAATCAAAATAAAGCGTAAGGTACTATTCATAACGTACGTAATCGCATTTCATTGATGATAAAAGTTTAACTCTAATGCATAATTGTTTTTGCCTTTTTTTCTACAAAGTATATATTGGGGGATAGTTAGAATATAGATGAAAATGATTAAGTTAGAATAACTTCTACATCCAGGAAATGGTCTGGTTTGGTATCACACCCTAGGTGTATAACTGGTCGTAAACAGAAACAGCACATCCCTTTAGAAATATCCATGTAGTGTGTGTTTCTTCCTGAAATTCTAACTTAAACCTCTTGTCAACTTTCCCATCAGACTAAATGTTGGCTAATGGTTTACGTGGAGCCATTCATATTGCAAAGACACCTCTTATTCTCTTGGGCAAAAGTGGAGTATTAAAACCTCAATTTTGTTCTCTAAGAGCCTGTCAGCTCAGCTTGTTCATTATGCTAATGCGGACTTTTTCCAAAAGCACCCTTCACAGGCAAGTTTAAACAGCATAGCTAGCAACCTAGATAAAATGGAATATGGAAATGGAAAAAAAAATCAGCTGCTCTCTTACAACAAGAAACATTCAATAACATGCATATTATGAGTGCATGAAATGCACAGAGCTGCAGTACAGTACACAGAAACAGCATGTTGTATAAAGCTAGTAAGATGTTGAATGTGTGTTGAGTGTGTGCAACAAAAGCAAATGTTATTTTTAACCGAAAACATTCAATGCGTTGGTAGCAAAGATGTAGAAGAAAAAGACTCAAGCCTCATGCATCATGCATGTAAGTCTCCATGCCCAGCTCCAAGAATATAACTCATTTCAATGAAAATAACTATGCTGGCATGTCAGCACATTAGATGGGAAATTTAGAACATTTCTAAAGCAAATGCAGGAAAAGTGGGTATATTTCAAAACGGAAATGCAAAGTGCAAATTGCAAGAATGCATTGTGCATCTGTGGCATGTTTTCACACCAGCACTGGCATGACAAAAAAAAAATCTGGACATAACTACCTCACTGCCCCAGCTGTGACAGGGCCAAAGAAAAGGTCCCATGGTTTTGGACAGAGAGAAGCTTGCTTCTGCATTCTGAATCTGGTGAATGGGAATGTGTATATTATTTTTACTTGTAACATCTGTGTGGATGCCTCCCAAAACTACTGTGCCACGGTTTGACCTTTGCACTTTGCATCTGGTTTTAAGCCACTTTTCACAGACAATTGCTAATAAATTTTTTTGTTCATCATATGTTTGCACAAATGAATGATCCCACCAAGTCTGTGAAGGCCCTAAAAAAAGAAAGGATGAGAATAGCAACCTTGGTGTAACTGTCACCTGTTGTCATCTGACTCGTTCCAAAATACTAATATTGCAATAAGAAACTGCATTTGCGTGTAACACTATAACTTCTCACTTTCCAAAATAGGACCTGGAGCTTTTCTGAATTTCTCTGCTCGGATTTCTTCACCAATTAATTTGAGGCTAGTGCCACAAGGAACTGAGTTGAGAATATCCACTTAATGGGATCTAAGTTCTGCACATCACACGGCAGATAATTCAGAAATTGTCACAAGCCATAAAAGGCATTAGATAAGTTGCTGTCATTGGCAGAACTGCAGGCAGTATTGCCAAAAGGCAAAAGTATATCTAGAAGTGTTGATATTTCATATTTACTGTCATTGCATTGACATAACAACAGACAAACCCATTTATTTTGTTTTGTTTGACAGAAACATGGACCAGTGAGAGTTACTGGCTTTTGGCAAATGGCACGGAGCTTTGGGATAAGCATACAGTGCCATTTATAAGTTGTGATATTACACGTATTGCTTGTATGACTTGGCTTGAGGTTTATTGATCGAAGCAAGAGAAGTCATAAAACACACCGAAGACTTCTAAGCCACTGCGAATGACAGTACAACCATAGGCGTAGATTCCGGGGGGGGACGCAGGGGATACATCCCCCTCAATATTTAGAACACGTGCATTTGTCCCCCCAATGAAAACAGGAAAGAAGCAGAGGACTTTTAAATTGATGCAGAAAAGGCACAAATTGGTGCATAAAAATTCACCAGAATGCAGGAAATGAAGTGTTTGATGCTCAAAATTTCCTGGGGGAGGACACCCAGACCCCCCCCCCCCAAACGAAACCTACGCCACTGAGTACAACTCACCGTAAACGTGAAACCAGTGGCACAAAACGCTGCATGAATGCTACGCTGTCCGGTCACGTCTGGCAACGAGGTTTCTGCTCAAGGTTATCAGGCTGATTCACAGATTCACAACCCAAGTGTCATCAGTGTCATCATCAAAAGGATTCAAACAATGACGAGCACAATATGGAGATAAGGGCAATCTCAGGAGCACTCTTATCTGCACTGTTACATTTCTGGAACATCAGAGTAATGTGTCCAGGATAAATACAGGCCATCAACCTTGTAAAAAAATAAAATAAATATATACAGTATGTAATAATAATTTCAGTGTTTTCATCATGAAAAAAGTTAGCAAACGTATAACACGCGCACGCACACACACACTTACCCAAGATGGTAAGCCACAGAATGTCACATATCACAAAATAAAAAACAAAACATAAGTACAGCAATAGAAAACAGAAACGTATAGAACCGCCAGTTGCATAATAAATCAAACTTCAAAAGCAGTATTCCACCTTATATATTGAAAGCCACTAAATGCGCCTCATAGAAATCTGTAAAGGAAGCATTCCAGATTTCGCTAAGGGGTTGAGATATGGCTTCTGTTCTTGACAGACAGACTGCAGAAAAGGGCAGCAAATTGTCCCATGGCATTTTTGGCTGGACCGCAACAGTGGGGCCAGCCCTATAAACGCGAATGTCTGTGACTGAGTGATGAAGTTACACCATTGGTCGGCCGAGTTATGAAGTTACACCATTGGTCGGCCGGATGAAGTGTGTTAGGTCCAGCCATATACTAGGTTTTGACCTGGTCTTGTTACTCTTCCTCTTGTGGTACAAATCAAAGTGAAGCGAAGAAAAGGAAGAAGCAACATAAGCATGAAAGCACTACCTTCAAGCCAAGACTTGTTGACATAAGTCTTGGCTTGAAGGTATTCATGCAACACTGGTTCCATCAAAATCTTTCATATTAAAAACACAGTTTGCTATGACTGTATAAAGATCTGCAATGAAGGCAACAGATTGCCTGATTACTAATCAACCACAGCCGTACAGACAGGTCTGCAGGAGAACATACCTCTGTCCATGGTCCTGAACAGGCATTGAGAAACAGGAGCTTCTGGTTCAAAGGCCAAAACGCAAAAGTATCTCTGTCTGATTCTCTCGACCCCTAGAGGACCTCTGAAAGAGACAAAAATTGACTTCACAATATGCAGCCACAGAATAAAGTAAGGTGCCAGAATTATGAAATTTTGTAAAGTTTTAGTTTTATTGTCATAGAATCAGTATATCCATACATTCATTATCTATACCCGCTTATCCTGGTCAGGGTCGCAGGGGAGGTGCTGGAGCAAACATTGCACAAGAGGCAGGAATACAACCTGGACAGGTAGAATCAGTATATTCTGCACATTAATCTATTTATCATATTTCATAAAATCCTATTCATATTTTGGATTAAAATAACATAAATATGGACACTCCTATCTAGCTAAACACTCACAAAAGGGACAGCGAGCCTACTAAGATGATGCACAAAGACAGCACAATGATGCCTGCTTATTGCTGTTGGTTAGAGCAATAATGGCATTTTGGGCATGTGTAGCTGGGAAGAATTATCCTAGTGATGAGACTGCTGAATTGCTTTATTTCTCAGTACTTGTGCTGAGCAGGTGTGACAGAAGCTGTTGTTCATGGGCTTGGATTAAACACTGGGACTTTTACTACAGAAACGCCAACAAAACATTCTCGGTAAAAGGATTTTGTGAAATCAAGGCTGAAGACTTTAATTAACAGTTAGGTGGCACTGCACTTTGTCTCACTTGCGACTGGTATGTTTTCAAAAAAGTAAGGAAACTTAACAAAAATCCCCTCAGCAAAGAGCATCCCTGCCCACTCAAACAGGAACTCTCTCACACACAGTGTAGTGTGCAGGTATGTGTTCATAATGCAGATATACCCCCCACCCCCACCCCCCTTTCTCTCACACACAGTGTAGTGTGCAGGTATGTGTTCATAATGCAGATATACCCCCCCCCACCCCCACCCCCTACCTCTCTCACACACACTGTAGTGTGCAGGTATGTGTTCATAATGCAGATATACCCCCCACCCTCCTGCCCAGCCCCACCCCCCTCTCTCTCACATACAGTGTAGTGTGCAGGTATGCGTTAATAATGCAGATATACCCCACCCCCACCCCCTACCTCTCTCACACACACTGTAGTGTGCAGGTATGTGTTCATAATGCAGATATACCCCCACCCCCCTGCCCAGCCCCACCCCCCTTTCTCTCACATACAGTGTAGTGTGCAGGTATGCGTTAATAATGCAAATATACCCCACCCCCACCCCCACCCCCTTCTCTCTCACACACAGTGTAGTGTGCGGGTATGTGTTCATGATGCAGATATACCCCCCCACCCCCACCCCCCTCTCTCTCACACACAGTGTAGTGTGCGGGTATGTGTTCATAATGCAGATATACCCCCCACCCCCACCCCCCTTTCTCTCACACACAGTGTAGTGTGCAGGTATGTGTTCATAATGCAGATATACCCCCCACCCCCACCCCCCTTTCTCTCACACACAGTGTAGTGTGCAGGTATGTGTTCATAATGCAGATACACCCCCCCTTGGCCCCCCCCTCCTCCACCCCCCGCCCCCGCTCCCCCCCCCCTCCCACGTTGCAGCTACGTAGCACGCTTGCACACCTGTGCTGGGCTCGGCCTGCCCGGCAGAGACAGCAATATTACAGCAGTCACAGTTCACCTGCCGCTTCATTGGAATTAAATTACTGCGCGGAGAGGGACGGGGGAGCGGGGCGGCAATGAACTGCACTTTCGCCATATGTGCCGGTTATGAAGTCGAGATTAGGGTCTGGAAAACAGGAGCCGCGGCCACTCGCGGCGGAATTAATAAGCGGGTTCCTAATGGCCTCCCGAATGGCGAGCGCCTCATCCATGACCGGGCCCCTGACAGGAGTCAGGCTCAGCTTCAGACACGCAGGAGCCGCGGCGGCGCTGCCTCCTCAGCCGACGCCTCATTCGGAGGGAATTTTCAACGGGCTCGTTCAAAGGCGCGCTTCCCGCTCGCTCGTGCGGCCGAAAACGCGTGTGGCCGCGGTCACGCACCGGCCGCGCGCGATTCGCCCAAAAACCCCCCTTTGAAGCTAGCGACCCATCAAACAAATAAAACAAATATACAAACACAAAAAAGGTTTTAAAAAAAAAAACGATAAGTGTCGTCGCGTACGACTGCGTAACCCGCTCTTTCAAAAAAAATAAAAATAAATAAAAAACAGGAAGCGTGAGGCGTGCTGCTCGTTAAGAATAGCCGTAATGAAGAGGCTCTGGCGATGGCAATTCATGTCAAACAGAAAACGAGAGCAGTGAGGGGACGGCGGGGCATTCTCGCGGCAGCCCGAGTCGGCGGTGCTTTTTCTTTCTTTTTTTTCTTTTCCCTGAGAACGCGCTGCAGAGTGGTCACGAATCACACAGCTCCCTCAGGCGCACATCCGAGTGAAATATGTGGGTGGTCTGCCGCCTCTAAAACCACCGAACAATGCATTTCAACTGAAATGGATTTACTGCATATTGCTTGGGGGCTTTACGTTTAATGACTCAGAAATACCCCAGCTTCCCCCCATGCCCCCCACCCCCCCTCCCAACCCCCCATCCCCTGCACCCGACAACGAAACAAAACGACAGCATATTTTTCATGTTTCGCCAGCAAAACACCAAATTTAAAAATACCATAATTCTAACATTATGTTATTCCGTCCATAGCCAATGCTTCCCTGTAGATTAGAAGGGAAGTTGAATTTCACCTGTTGGCATGACCTGTCTCTGTAACTACAAACAGTCTACACTTTGTCCGGACACACACCGTATGGAGGATGCAAGAAAACAGGATATGGAAGTCCAGTCAAGAATAGAAATGTACTAATCTTGTGAAGGGATGAGGCAAGCTACATTCGTTTGGAGCCACAGCCACGTACCGGCATACCCAGGTAAAACGCCCCAGAGTATTCAGGGACATTAGCTCACCCAAAACCTCAAAGGATTTTCAGATCCAGAGCCCTGACTGATGCTGCCCACTGGTGACCCATGAAGGGCATCGGGGTTCACGTGAAGCCGACTCCCATCACCCTGCTGGGGGGTTGGGAGCTGCTGTCTACAGAGAGTTGACAATTGCACACAACAGCTGTCTCTCGTCAAGGCGGAGGTTTTAATTCCAGACAGGCGTCGGTAATCCCCTTCACATTTCTGCGCAGCCAAACAGCTGCACCTCGCAGGCCAGGAGGATTGCATTAAAAGACACTTTTAATTAAAAAACCCCAAATACCACCAGAGAGGCAACCCAGACTGGCAGATCAAGTGCCTGATGACATGGATACGGTAAGACTGTCAGTGCGGTATCCGCCACTTGCAATGTGAAAAATCACTTCACAGTCGATGGGGGCTGTTCTTGATGGACGTCGCTGTGGAAACAATTAAGTATCCATAGTTACAATTGAGTATCGAATACTTTTAAACTCCAAAACGTGATAGCATTGATAGGAAATGAGTGGGCAAGCATTGACAGTAAAGGGCATGTCGAACAGCAGCCATTTAATTCAGCAGAATCAATAACAGATTCTGATTGGGCGATTCTTGAATGTTCCAGATGGCATCTCCCTTCAATTACAGATGCCTATTCAATCATACCACTTTTTATTTTGTCCCTAATGTTGATGAGCAGAGTGCTGCTACCGTTTTGAGACACACATTTGAAGTCTGATGAGATTACCAAAATCTCCTCTGTACATTACAGTTAGGCGGTAACACCTGTTTACACTGGCAAACTCAATTTAAGGAAATGTCGTAGCACTAGAGGTTAACGTACCCTCTTAACTGAAGTTGCACAAAAGAGTTTGTACTTCGCACTTTAGTCCCTTGTGTAATAACATCCAAAACATGGACACTGCAATCACAAGTTTGACAGAAATGTTTAAAGACCTGTGCAAAACCAAGGTTCACTTAAAGCATTCCACGTCGCATATTTAAGGATAAATACTAAATTAGCTCAATTCTGGGCTCAGTTTTGTGGTGAGGTGTAACAGGGGACAGGGATCGCGAGGGAGGAACGGGCATAAAATTTCAGTTTTCACGCCGGCTGTGGGGTCCTCCTGGCAGCGGCGCACATCTGAACACGAGGGAGATGAAGACAACGTCGGAGGAGGAGGCTGGCAAGGCGAACGAGCTCCGTCCTCCGTTCCCTCCGTCGTTTCACAGATTCTCTTTCAACCCGCGGCCAGTTTTCCTCCACTGGCACGGCCCCTACGCGGTGGGCAGGCAGGTCCCCCCGGTCCCCGGAGCGGAACACTTCCAGGATCCACCGCGCACCGCTGCTGCCTCTGAAGCCAAACGCTCGGCAGCTAAACAGCTCGCTCCGGGACTGCCGGGCGATCTGGAGGACCCCTCTGCTGACACGCTTCAGTCAACCCTCCCCCACCCCCACCCCCCCCCCCCCCATCCCGTCTGTGCGCACGCTTACTTCCCCGGGATCCGCCGCCCAGCGGCATCAGGCTGATCGGTCCGACAGCACTGACATCGCTAAGCAGGGATTCTGCTACGGATCGTTCAGAACCGCCAGCTTGGGGACAGATCAGCTGTCTGCAACACACAATCCTACACTGTAGCACCAGGGACTGGATTCATATTATATAGCTGTTTCTTGGATCAAGCCTCTCAAGTACTGTTATTTTGTAACAAATGTAACTATATTTTAAAATCATGGGCAGAGCATTGTTATAATGAAGGCATAACTGCTTTTATGATCTAGTAACTCACAAAAAAAAAAAAAAACAACAAAACATCTCCTCCAGTCACTTGAGGGCTTTTTTTTCACGTTTCAAAGAAAAATTGCCAACTCTGCAACAAAACATGACAAACTTTCCAACAAGGACTTTTTGCAAATGCATCCATTGCCTCCCACTTCTTTTAGTGATTTATACGGGCAGCAGTAGACACTCCAGTAATGCTTTACTATACAAATCACTGGCTCCTGTACCCACACCCACCTACAATTCAAGAACCACTCCATTATAAGGAAAATGTTTAAAAAAAAATTTTTTTTTTTTTAAAAAAGCTTAAATGCCGGTAATCTGTATTATTTAATAAATGATGGTGCAGATTTACATCCACATAAAACACCCCTCCCCTCAAATGAAAATTATTGGAAACACATTTTAAACTATTCAAAGGCCCTTGTAGGTGGGTCTGGTGAAATATTTATACACGTTCGCTTGAATCCAAACCACGGATTTAACACGGTGTTGGAGCATCTGACTACACGGTCTACATGAAGATAGCACATTATCAGAGACGCTAAAGATAGCTTTGGCATAAAGATGCAAACTCACACGCTGTGACAGGGAGGTCAAAAAGAAATATATGTGAAAATGCAGGCCTATCTAAATAAGCACAGGCGGCCAGACAATCTTACCGAATGGCTTCATTTTCTTTATGACAAATATGCTGTGGGACCTCAGTTCAGGGCATCACATAAGTTATTGTACAGACAAGGGGGATGTAATTAAAATAAATATAATGCCGGGATGCCAGAGAAGAACTGTGACTCAGAGACCGACTGGAGCTTCTCTGTAGAACTCTTCCCTGCTCTAATTTTCACTTCTTAAAGTTGTCTCTTCTTCCTAATGAGCAGCATGATAAAAAGTCTTCCCCCATCAGAATTTCTATCTTGAGCACGTTTGCCCCATCTTGGGTACCCTTCCATCCTATCTGAGTGTCTCCTAACCCCAACGCGGGCTGAGGAAATTTGCTTAGTGCATGACAGCTAGATATATGAACAGATGCCGAGCCTTGCCTTGCTCGTATTAATTACATCTGAAGCTGTGGAGATCGTGTTTTGATGAATTATGTTAATCATTTTGTCTGTCAAATTATTGGATCGTCTCCATATTTTTGCCACTTCATTTCAGTAAAATGCATTCCAGTCTTTTTTTTTTTTTTTACAGGAACATAATTTATCTGTTCCATTAAAATGCATTATTTATAAATGTCTTTAAAACTTTTTAATTATATTTTGGGCCCAATTTCCATCAAAAATGAAGTGCAAGGGTGAGTCAAACGGAAATATTAACCAGAGTGCCTTCAGTCCTACATTCACTACAACAAAGGCAATGCTAGACATTAAGAAGAGATATCTTAGACCACCCTTGTATAGGGGCAAATGCACACAAGCTGCAGCTAGGCTAAATGCTGCAGCTTGGGCAAAAATCCTTACAATAAGCATATTTGTTTTGTCTAGAGAAGTGCGAAAACAAACAAAAAAAGGGGCAAGGCAGTTCGTTTGGCCTCTCCAGTAGCTTACTCTTCTGGCCTCCCATTGGCTGGCGGGCATTAAGGGGCTACTTATTCTGCCCATGTAATTTCAGGCAAGACAAAACTAAAAACATGCGACGAGTGTAGAGTCAGAGGCAATACGAAAAGAGTTGTTTCACCAACATTGCGAGAAAGTAATAATCAAACAAACATAATATTAACAAAATATCCTCCCTTCATGCTTATCTGTGAACCCACAAGGTGAATATCAAGTGCCTGTTTGGTGTCCGAGAAATCGGAGGCCCACACAGGGACGAATATATATGAAAATGTATTCCTGCTTTTAACTTCCAGCTTGCTCCCACAGACTTCGAGCGATAGCTGAGAGTATCTCAAGTCCACTGAAATCAACAGTCAGGAAGCAAGAAGGGGGACCAGCTCTTGGCTACCGACCTTTTGGAAAAACTGATCTCAGCATGAAGGTAGAGGTGCATGTATTTTATGCACATCAAGTTACAGATTTTGAGTACCCTTTCATCCATCGTTAATATGCAATGTCCATGCCAATTTAGTTAATATATTTGGGCCACAAATAGATTGGCTAGAAAAATGCTGCACCGCATTTACAATTGAGCCATTTAACCATTTTGGAGATGCTTTCACCCAGAGAAAATTACACCGCTTGTGTATTTTGTACATGCAATTCATTCAGCTGGATATTTACTGGAGCAGGTCAGATTAAGAACCTGGCTGAAGGGTCGTTGGTAGTTGGCAGCAGTGCCCTACCTGGAAATCAAAGTTTGATTCTCATTAAGAGTCACAGGCCCAGTTCCCTAACCATTGCACTGCACTGCCACACCTTTACCGCAACCAGGGTTGCCACTTCGCATGCCTTTGGTGTGAGACACACACTTTCAGGCACTCTCTCACACTCTCACGCCGCCCAATCACGTCTCAGGCCAAATAAAAAGACCAACTGAAAATAAAGCCTCTCCCTGATTAAAAAAATTATGTACCAGCTGACAGGACAAAATCAGATTGGTTCATAAACATTACAGAGACTGTCAATTGGCTACCGACATTTGACAGCACCCCCCCAGCCACACCCTCCAGTCATCTTAACCACACACCCCTCACTCGGTTCACAATCTCAGTAAATCTCACTCCATCCAGTCAACTGACCAAAATTGGCAACTCTGCACAACATACTCTCAGGATAGCACCTTATGCTTGGCATTTTGCAGCATGTTTGGACTAAACGCAAGGAGGACCACAAAGCAAAAAAAAAACAAAAGAAAACCGATATTTTTCATGGAGCTCAGCATTTCTGATGCCTTATTTTTTGCATGATTAAATAACACCTTTAGTTACATTCTCACAGGCCACATTCTGGTGTAATTGCAGTTACTGCATTGGCTCTGGGCTGGTGCTGTACATTTCCTTTGAATTTCCAATGCCATTCCAATAAAATTTCCAACTGCTCCTCAGTCCAACCCTAAGTTCCAGGTCATAACACAGAACAGCATTCAGCACAACTTTTTTGGCATTCATACTCCCTGATAGATAGCTTTGACATTAATACTCCAAACTCCTATTTTGTCCAGCCATTAAGTCAATACACTTTATTGCCATATCGATATACGTTATAAATTGGCCTTATAGTTCAATCGGAATGCAGGACAAGGCCAGGAATTTCCACAGTAATATACTGTAGACGCAACAGTTGAAAGTGAAGCTAGGGAGACTTAACTGATTGTTAACAAGCAAACATGAAATAAACAACATAATAACAAGATACTAGTGCATTTAACAAAGTAATCAGTGCCAAACAATGTCAATATTGCATATTTGTAGTACTTTACGTTATTTACACCAAGGTCACTTGGCATTAAAATTCAAATTAAAGCACGGTAGCTATCTAGCAAGACAATGGATGGCAATCGTAATGGTCTGATTATTATTAATTTTTCCACTTAAAGTTTTTTAAAATAATATATGGGAGAAAAGGCAAGTAATGGCCTTCTTCCTGTTAACTGGAAGCCAGACCAAACTTCAGGTTCCATCAATGAACCTACCCTGACAGACCAACTTGTAAGAAGAGGCAAAGAAACCAAGGAAATTACCATGGGCAGCAATGTTCACCTTACATTAGTTTAGAAAAAGTTCTGGTGGTATTCGTTTAACTTAATACATGCTTACTTTCTATTTCTAAGCAAACTAAATAGTGTGCAGTGAACATACACATGGATTTTGTCAGTCTTTATGCTGCACTTAATACAAGGAGTGATATAGCCTATAACTTATTCAATGGAACTTGTAATTTGAGACTAAAAAAAAAAACAGCATCACCTTGATTTGATTTTCTGTCAGAAACCCTGAAGACATTAAAAGCAATTAAAATTGTAGCACTAGCCTAATTAAGGTGTTTGGTGAATGCTTACTTAAAGTTGCCTGAAGTTTACACAGGCCACGATTTAACCGTAGGTCTACTGTACAGCGCATCTGGCTAGAAACTGGGCTGAGCCGTACCACCCTGAATACGCCCAATCTAATTTGATGTGGGAAGCTATATATGCTATACCTCGACCCCATCAGAATTTTACCTGTGTGATTGTGTGCAAGCAACAGAAGCCCTGGCCACAGCTGAAGCCAGACGATGGTAATTTCCCCCTTGTTTGTCGTTTGCTTTAAAATCATGAAAAGCAGGCTCGTTACTGCATGATGGAATTCCTCATTCGGAATGAATATGGGCGTTTTTTTAAAATTTTTTATAGCAGAACAGTCCTGCTCAATCACCAGTGTCTCATTTATCCATGGCATAGTCTTTTCTGCACAGCCAATTTACTGAAAGGAATCCTCATCTGCAAATCGCTCCATTAAGTGCCCTCTGTTGAGGATTTTAAGAAGCCTTGTGGTAATTCTGGATCCTGCTGCTTTGTCTCTCAGTCTCGCAGCTCAGTCATCACAGAATTCTCTGATTTTCTTTTTTGTCTCCAGACTCTTTCAACAGTCACCCCAACACCCCCCCATACCCCCCACCCCGCCCCACCCCACCCCACCCCACCCCCACTACATTCTTTCCTTCTTGCATATCTTAGGCAGTTAAAAAGGACTATTGGATTTTAACAGAACCATTTTGTATTCGCCCAGGCTGGCTTATGTCAGGATGAATGCAGATCATTGCCTTAACTTCCGAATGTTTGATACATTTAAAACGCCTAATAGAAATGATTATGGATTCCGGGAGAATCCGTGGGACTGTTTGAATAGGGGAGGAGCCGCTGGCCGGTTCCCGTTGCCGAAAAAAAAAAAAGAACAGAGGAGATCAGGTCTCATTGTCGAGGCTGACAAGATTAAGCCCACTCAAAAAGCTGATCAAACCGAGCGTGGCTATGCCTTGGCTCTCGGCTGGGCGGGGGGATCAGACATGTACACAGCGGCCCTGACATTGATGAGGATGAGCCAACCGCTGCGGCCTGACCCGGTGCAGGGCGGTACGACAGCACCAACCCCCCCCCCCCCCCAGTCCCCCTCACCACCGCTCCTCGTTCTCCAAAAACATCGCAGCCACCTCTGCCAGCTCATTGGATGCACACAAGAAGACAGCTGTCCAATCTGTGGAGAGGAGAGAAGGTGAGAAGGTTGCAAATATGTTTTTTTATTTATTTATTTATTTTTTTTTAAATCATGGAGCTACCCGTAACAAAACCAGGCTCTACAGTGCTCCCATTTTAGCAGCATTTGCTCCTGAAAATTGATGTGTGCTTACTGTAAAAAATAATTAACTAACATTTACTAATTGGGATGCATTTATGTGGTTCTAAATATTTCAACTTACAAGCACAAGTGCCCCTTAGAAAAAATGATAGTGTCGAGCCCTGAAAAGCCATTGGCAGCCCAGTACCACAAGGCAATTACACAAGACCGCATGCACCAGCTCCTCACGACTCCAAACAAAGGATGCCCAGCTTTTCTGGGTCTTCAATGGGCATTCAATAAGGTTCTGAATAAAATACTAACACAATAATTACTAATTAATTTTTTAAAGCAACGGGTGCAGTGTCCATGCCTCAGATACACATTTGGAATAATAATGAGACAATTGACACTTTAATGCATGTAATTTCATAAACACACACACACACACACACACACACATTTTTAATCATTTCTGGAAATTGGCTATGCCAGGTTCTATGGCAAGGCTTTGAAATGAGGAGACATTTCTTCTGTCATTCTAAAGTATGATATGACAGAAGATGATAAAGATATGGCACCAGAACCACAGACTTTTCAAATATACTTCCATCTCAAAAATGCCAAAAACAGAGTGGCGCACAACCATGGAGAATGAAGAAATGATCTCAGATAAAGATACAAAAAAAAAAGTAACCAAAATATTGATCATCAGGCCAAGTGTCCGCAAACACTGGACAAATGAAAATTCATTGACAAGGTCATTGGAAGCAGCACTTGTTTTCTGAAAACAACTGTGCTTGTGAGCCAATGAGGCATGCTCGCACATTCAGCAATAGAAATAAAGGAAAAGAAATCATTTGGATTTGGTGGATACAGTAGCTGTAAAGCTCAAGGCTCCTGTACACACTGCCAGGGACACTGGGTCATGGAAATTGCCTGAGAAGACAGTGCAGATGACTCAGCTATGATAGTCCTTTATTAACAAATCCTGTTTTTTTATTTTTATTTTATTTTTTATCTCAGCTGTTGAACATTCTACTCTTGAGCTTTCAAAATATGGTAGATGAAAATTGCTTGAACTAACACGCAAAAATGTGATAGACATTCTGCAGATTTTGCCTCGAGTTGTTGATAAACAAAAAAATAACACTACTGGCAATTTTAAGTACCAAGCATAATCACATTATAATCCAGTGTTACTAGGACCAATAAAAGTGCGATAAAACCAGAGGGTAACAGAATGTTAACAAATGTTATCCAATATCATCCTGGGCTAAGCTCAGGACCGTGCTGAAACAGCAACAGGAATTGGCTGTGACTGCACTAAAAACATCCACGAACAATTCATCAGCTCAGTGAAGATAATTTAATAATAATAAAAATGAGGATGGCCCAAACACGCGGCAGGGCTGCCGTGCAATAACAATGACAGAGGAAATAGAGACGTACAGCTTCCTGTTTCACTTCTCGTGTGTACCTGAAGATTAAATGAGTAATTACTTCAATGTGTCTAGGGATCTGGGCTAAATGGAAGGATGGCTAATGCACCCCCCAACCAGCCCCTCCCCCCCCCCCCCCCCCCCCCCCCCCGAACCTCCACAACCCCACCCCCCTGCCTTCACTATCCTCCCATATTTTCTTGAGGGTACAATAGCGGCAGTAGAAATGTGTTGTTCAGGACCGGGACCCGCTCAGGGGTGTTTGAAGTTGCTGAATGATGCTAATTCAGCCGCTGTGGGGCTTGCAAATGCTGTTGTCGTCGTGAAGATGCAATCAGGAATAACAACAAAGGCCTGAAGAAGAAGAAAAAGTACAACAACAAATACCCCCTGCTCCACAAATCATTTGAGACCCCCCCCCCCCCCCAGCAATAATACATGCATTGCCCATCTTAAATTGATTTTACCACAGTGCTTTTGGGTTCCTGTTGTTTGCTCAAAGTTGACAGTTTTTGCTTTTATGTATAATGGCAGTGCTCCCACAGATATACAGAAACACCTCTAAAAAAAATTGATGTTTTTTTTTGTTATTACCTGAAAAAGACAAAGCGTAGAATCTGCACATGTATGCACTGTAGTCGCGTGCAAACTGGGGCCTTTTCCCTGCAATTTCACATACAAAATATTTCAGAGCAGGCAGTCTTCCTCAAAATACTTCTAAGGAGTGTTGTTTGCCAATGGATTTCACACAGTTTTTCACCAAGTGTGGAAAATGCATCCACTGAGACAACGTGGATGTTCTCACTAAGATGATTTGCTTCTGAAACACTAGCAATACCGTTTATATTTTATATAACTAACAGAAGTACACGTTTCAAAATCTATTCTGCTACACCATGCTGAAAGCACTGTTGAGGACCCAGCACATTTCATTATCTGTCAAATTAAATAAATGAACAAAGAAAAAAACACATCTTCCTTTCATTTGAACTTTCATGGTCACTGCCACTCAATAAAATTTAGTTCAAGGACCCGGGATCCATTGAAATTAACAGCAATTCAAAGCAAGATATTTTCACCATATGTAAGGTATGAAAGAGCGCTTCTCACAAATGGTGGCAAATTGTCACATTTAGATATAGTGTGTATGTGTGTGTGTGTATATTTTAAACAAGAGACAAATCAAACACTTTGCATAATCAATATACGTTGCACATAAAGTGTGCAATTCACCTGTGCAGCGTATCCATACCTGTCATAGTCTAATAAGTATGCAAGTACACAATGTTAAAATGGTTAAAAAAAAAATGCAGCAGTATGCTCCACATAATACTGTATCATGTTTCCCTCTTCAAGCAAGTGGGAATAATGAGGACGGTCTAACTTCACAAAACAATTACAATTAGAAAGTGATCTTGCGACCATTATAAAACCTTATATTTCTTCAACGCTACTTCAATTGAATAGCTGTTCTCTATTTGTTTTGGCTTATTTAATAATGCCTTTGAAAATTGTAATATTAAACATAATATCTCACCATAATTGCTATTTATTATATTGCCAAGTAAGAGACACTGGTGATCTGGGTCAAGGGAGAGAGCTCCAAGACTCTAGTAGATTTGTTAAAAAAAAATAAAAATAAAAAATTTTAAAAAGTACAGGAAATCAGTAACTATAACATTAACCTTATTACACCAATAGAGCCCTCACTGTTGGTTTTGAGTGCGTATTTTTCTTTGCTCCCAAGCAGTTTCTGGGCTTTGTACCTCTGCTAATAGCTGTCACTTAAATTGATGTGGACATTAAAGTAACAGCTCTATAGTACAGAATAGAAATCAGAAATACTATTAAACTAAGCACTGGCCCGACATAGAAAACGTATAAATAATATTGTGCAGCTGAAGTACACTGAAAATAAAACATCTGAGGAAAAAAA